>NC_056729.1:984511183-984666183 GCF_019279795.1 Protopterus annectens
CTATAATGTTTCTAGTTTATGCCTGTATCTCATTATGGCATACTTCTGTGGGTGTGTATGCATTTCTGATGGGTATCATCATCCACAGTTCCAGGGCATAGCCAGCATCCCTTAGTAAATGGCCCTCTGGGCATTTATATCATGTTATCGAAAGATGAAAATAGCAAATGCTATTTCATCGAACCTAAAATATCTAAACCACATAATATCGAACATTCAGAACAGTGAATTTTTTCCTTGGGAAAAAATTTGCTATTCCAAAACACATACAGACAACACAAGCACACCTGAAAACATCAATACACACACATACACTTATAATCCTACAACTAACCCTACACTAAACTATACAGACACTACTATCTATCCACTTACCTTAACCCAAACCCTAACCCTAAGGTCTGTCACTATCGCACACTCGCCCAACCCACGCCCTAACCCTAACTCACCTAACCCACCCCTAACCCTAATTTACCTAACCCACGCCCTAACCCTAACTCACTTAACCCACCCCTAACCCTAACTCACCTAACCCATGCCCTAATCCTAACAACCACACAATCTCACACTTACTTGAACCCGACCCATAAATTTCCACCACAGCACTGAAAATAGTGAAGCCACATAACCGGCTAACTGAATTCTTTCCCTTGAAAATAATTTGGTGTTCTGCAGCTTGGCTATTTTTAGCATTCACTAAAAATGGGTCAATATTAAAACATTCAAAGTTTTAAAACTTTGATGTTCTGATATAGATCCCTTTCTGGGATGTCCCTCCTAGCAAACGTCTGGTACAGCTGTGATGTGTGCCAGACATGGGAATTGTGATAACTGCAAGGTTGCCAGCACAGACATTCAGAATAATCCCCTTGGCATTCCACACGACATGGCAGTTGATGGAGTTGTACCCCTTGAGGTTAATGTAGACTGTACCCTGCTCACCAGGTAGTGCCGTGATGTGTACATGTGTGCAATCTATGGCACCCAGTACTTCATGGTAGTGTGCTACATGGTAGACATGTTTCATATTTCTGGCCCTCACCTCATAGGTAAGGGGAAAAGATATGTACTCACTGGCATGTGGAAGCATAGTATCCAGGAATTGGTGGAGTATCCTGGATGCAAATGCCTATGACATCCCCATCATGTCCCCAGTTGGTCTTTATAAATTACTGTAGCTAGTAGCTAGTATCCTAAGGGCTACCCATATCTTTGTCTCCACTGAGATGGGTTCCCCTCTGTTAGCTATGCCTCTGAGTTGAGAGTGGCAGGACTTAGTGAGCTCTTGTAATATGACCCTGCCAACCCTGTAGTGCTTTACAATCTCCAGCTTATGTAGCTCCTGAAAGTCACCCTGGGCCTGAACACTCTTCTCCTTCTCAGCCTAAGCCTATTGTCAGCAGCATCAGCAGCATTGACTTCAGCACCTCACACATACAGATGTAGCTGACTTGCAGCAGCCCCTAGCATTATCCCAGTTAAAATTCCCAGGTATCTACCCCAATGACACAGAGTATTGAGGGAAATACAGTTCTGCTTTAGGTCCACCAGGTGGGATTGGCTAATTATCATGCAATTCACCTGCCCATGATATAATTAACATTATTTTAATGGCCCTACTTTAGTGCATAATGTGGCATTATGTGCCACAAAGTGCAGAATAGCTAATACAAAAAATCAAAAATATTTATTTAACTGATCCGGTTTTAATTGATTGCTGCCTACATCATCACTGTCATGTGGGTAGTCTGTCTGCTTGCACATGCTAAGCTATGCAGCTCTCCACACAAACATCAGTGCTGGGAACAAAAAGTCCTAAAAAATAATGTGACACTTCCCCCAATGTCATCCACATCATCTAGGAATATCAACATCACATAGGAGTCTGCACAAAGTAGATATGCAGACACAGTTGATCTTTTGAGCAAGTCAAGAAATCCACCTCATTTGCATACATATCCATGCTGACAGCGTAGAAACTACAAGGTTCTTAGCTGTGTGAGCTTAGTAACAGCACGTGTGCACCATTGTATGGACCCAGTGCAATGTCCTGCAGTATATTTGTGAAAACCATATTAGAAATGCTATTTTTTTTTTATTTCTTGTAAGCATGTTTGCGCCCTGTGGTGCATAGCACAAACATGCCAAAATTATTTAAAAAATATTATTATTTTTATATATTCCCTTCCTTTTTCAGACATCCAACATGTACCTTTTGCACATATCTGTATGTGATCTAACATTTTCTGGAGAGTTATGTCCATATTTGTGGACTTTTACATGCCCTTCTGTCCGTGTAGATTCGTGTACATGGAAAAATTCTGCATACACTGCGAACACTGACACGGAATCTACACGGATGCCTTTCTGTTTGTTTGACTCAATCCACCTGGGTCATTTGCATAAAATCCAACTGCTTATGAGGTAATTTGCATTTCATGGAACTTTCTCTGTTTGCGTGTGCTTATGCACCGCTTAGCAATGCTTATTGAATCTAAAATTGTTTGTGCTCGTGTTTGGATTGTGTCATGATGCACAGACCAAAAAAAAAATTGTGTAAGCTTTGTTAAATTCCCCCTAGTTTTTAGGGAAAAAACATTTGAGTTGTCTAGGTCATAAACTATTTAGTAATTTGATATTTATGTAAGATTCTAATTTCTTCCAAAATATTAACTACATGTATAAGATATTTGAACTTCATTAGCCACTACACACCAGGTGGAGAGAAGATGGGGAGGGGGTTAAAGTTGCAAATAAATGACCAGCACATAAGATGATGAGATAAGCACTGTTTGCCTATTTCTATGTAAATTTCTACTTAATCCCCTTATGTGTTTACATTTATTAATCATCAAATTATCAAAGCATATATCAGCATGAAATATTTTGTGTGTTTCCATCTGTAACATTAAATATGTTTTGTTTGCTACGAGTTGATCTGAAAGGATGTTATGACTTCCTTTCAAGCTTTATATTTTTTTGTGTGTGTTATGTTTCTTTGAGGGAAATGTAAAAGTGTTCTTTTGCACTTTCACCTTCAGACCTGTGCCCACATCCTATATAAATCTACTCTTAAACTTAAACTGTGCTGTTCTTCAGCTGATGACCTTCCAAGTGAGTACCTACAAATAGCAGCTAATACAATTCTCTATCCTATCTCAATCCTTATAAATAGTCCTGTCTAGGTATCCTGTGTTCTCTCTCTCAGGGAAAAAGCCAAACATTATCCAATATTAACAACTTTATCAGCTATTAATAACTTCAGACTTAAAGCACTCATCTCCCCTTGCCAAAATACTTGAAAAATATATTCAAGAGCAATTGCTAGACTATCTCTAGCAGGAAGAACTTCTATCCTCTACACAACATGGTTTCTGTTCTTCCTATAGTACTAGCACTGCCCTTCTAACTCATATAGGCACTGCCAATAAAGGTAATGATAATAGCAAATTAGTCTCTTTCTTATTTCTATACTTGTCTAAAGCCTTAGACACAATTTTCCACAGCAAACTTCTACTTCAAATTTCCTCAGCAGATCTCTCTCAGCCTACCCTTTAGTGGTTCAAAAGCTACGTATCCAATAGGTATCAGTCAGCAAAATGGTACTCCACAATCTCTCCTTACCCCCAGTCACCACCAGTGTACCACAAGACTCTATCCTTGATCCCTTCCTCTTGGACATTTTCACCACCATCTTTACGTCCACACAACAGGTCATGCTAATATAATACACAGATAATTCCAGTATCATTTGCACATCTGACAATATGGTACACCTCCAAAAAATTACTCAGGAACTTTAACAGCCACTGAAGCATGAATTCATAACTCACAGATAATGCTCAATCCAAAAAAGACCAAACTACTATTTTTTTTACCCAAAACCCTCTTTCATGAAAAAACAAAATTTAAAGTCCTCTCTCTTGATAATACACCCATTGGATTCACTTCTCATAGCAAATTATTAGGGGTGATAGTGGATGATAATCTTACATTCAACCTGCATATACAAAACTGCATAAGAAATGCTCATCCAAAACTAGGGATGCTTTACAAAGCCAAAAACTTTCCTACTAACACAGCTAAAACTATACTTGCGACTACTTATCTTCTCCTAACTCTTATTTATGGTGATATCATCCTTACTAACCTCCAGACTTCACAAAAAATAAAACCTGAACAATGCTGTAACAAAGATGCTAAATTTGCAGCACATGCCCCTTTCAGAACCCACCACTTTATAGCACTAAAAAGCCTAAATTGGTTAGAACTGCCTCATTAACTAACATACTGTATACACAACGTACCACCTATAAAATTGTACAGCATTCATCTGCCTATTCAGCACTACACAACTATATTCCTAGTCGATCATTGCAATCCAGTGACCAAAAACTCCTGTCTACAAAGCTAGCAAATCTGCTGGGCATTGTGTGTACTCATTAGAGATTGCTAAGGTCTGGAACTCCTTACCTGGATACATCAGGTCAACACCCTCCCTCCCAACTTTCTAAACCACTCTGAAAGATTTCCTAGCAAAAATCTGGCTCTACTCTTGCTCAAAACCAGGACAAATTAGATCACTAAACACCTTTTCCTTCCTTATACCTCCTTAATCTCCCGTCTTCACTTATTTCCTTATTTCAAATTGCCATCCCTGAATTTCTCTCTAAACATGCAATAAGCCTGCTTTTCCCTCCCTTCATATTGCAGTTCCTGTTTATATTAGACTAATTACCTTTAATTTCTCTACAGACCGTCTAAAATTTCTCTAAATATTAAATTATTGTCATAAACTTTTATTGATTCTTAACCAATGTTTTTATATTATGTCTAAATTGTTATAATTATTTAAACTACAGATGTTTTTGTTTTATTTTTGAAGACTGTAAATTTATTGTTCTTGAACTGTTATGCAATAATGTGTAGCTTTTCTCCTTGGGCCTCCACTGAAAATGGACTTCTACCCAATCAGACTTTCCCGATAATCAAATGTCAGTAATAAATAAATAAATAAATAAATTAAAGCAACATCACATGATAGTACATAAAACTGCTCCTAAAGTATGCAAGGTATAGTGAAAATCAGAAAATTCAATGAAAATGTATGCAAAGGTTGAAGAAAGTACCCATCCCACAAGAAGACAAGCTGTACACAGACACAAAATTTAATCATGTAAGAAAGATTTGAAGAGGCATCTATGATTGGTAAACAACCACCCTCTACAGCTTCTCTATGTAGAATAAGAGGAAACTGCATACAATAAATGCCAGGAGGAAAGCGATCTTAGGAGACTGACTGATGGTTCTAGTGAATATGCAAAGAAAAAATGACTTATTTATTTTACATTTGTTTACTGGGAAAGTCTGACTGGACAAAATGTCCTTTTTCAGTGGAGGCCTGGGGAGAAAAACTCCACATTTGTAAATAACAGTAAGATACATATACAATGTACAGTTAAATATAATTGATTCAATCTCAGACAAAAGTACAAAATGAAAATATGTGCTATATATTTCACTGATGCAATCATATAGTCTAGGTAGGATAGAAAGAATAGCAGTACAGTGACTGTAGGTAGAAAATAAGCAAGTTAAGTACACATAGGCTTAGTAGGGGTATACTGTTCAAATACAAAAATAACTGGTTGGGTTCCTTCAGCTGCCTTAAGACATCTATTTCCTAAGCAGGGTTTGTGTAAGAGTAGATCCATGATTCCGATAGCTATGATTTGAGAAGTTTTTTTTTTTTTTTTTAAGTGGGAGGTGTTAGTAGCTGTTCTGATATTTAATGGCAGGGAATTCCAAGTTTTGGCTATGCAGTTGGAGTAAAGGGAAACACCAGCTGCATTGTTAGGTTTGGATATATTTAGGAAGGATCTGTTACTGGAACACAATACCCTGTTATGGGAATAGTGTAGTAGTAGATTGTGAAGTACTGGTGTTTTTTCTGACTGATTTAGTATTCGATGGGTGAAGATAATTTGATTATAAGCAATTAGATTTGGTAGTTTGAGACAAGGTAGTTGTTTTAATTCCAAACAATGATGGGATCTGAAATTTATTTTTGTGGCAAACTATGTTATATTCTTATAGCAGATTTTGTGTTTTGCCAGGTCCAATTTCTTAATGTCTATAAGAATTTCTGAGGTGCATAGTAGCGCAGAGATAAGATGGGTTCTTGCTATAGTGGCCTTTGAAGATTTATTTAGAAAGTGTCTATTTCTGTACAGGGTTCCTAGTTTTTGTGAATTTTTTATGGTCTGTGATATGTGCATGTTGAATTTTATATTATGGTCAATGACCACTCCAAGTAATTTTGTTTGGGAAACCAGAGAAATAATTGTATGGTTTGATGATGCGATATTGAATGGTAGGTGTGTGTCTGCAGCTCTGGATGCATAGAAGAGCATGTGTTTTATTTTGTTAGGGTAAGTATAAGTTGTGCATTGTTTAGCCAAGATTCCACAGCATTGAATGACTGCTTGGTGATTGTTTTGAGATTCTGTAGTGTTGTGGTGGCATAAATCAGGGTATAGTCATCCGCTTATTGAACTATGGAAATAAGTGGGATGGCAGTATAAAGATTGTTAGGATAATACAAAGGAGAGGGCCCGGGATAGATCCCTGTGGAACTCCCAAGCTTACAGGCAGTAATGAAGAAAGATTTTGTTGCCATTTTACAGTATGCTGGTATCCAGTTAGATATTGCTGGAATCAGGTAAGTGCAGAATGGTTAGGTTTAAGTTCCAAGAGTGTAGATAAGAGTTTAGAAAGCTAGAAAATATCAAAAGCTTTGGACAGATCAAGAAAGATGGAGAAAACTAAATTGCCCTCATTGCAACGGTGGTTAATAATGTTCGTAAAGTTAACAAGGGCAGTGCTGGTGCTATGATTAGGACGGAAGCCATAACAGAAGATTGTTAGTTATTAGTTCAAGATTTGTGAATGGATGCACATCTCACATATTTTTGATAATGGTGATAGTATAGCTACTGGCCAGTAATTTGATAATTCTGTTAAGTTTTCACCTTTATGTAGTGGGATGATGCATGATACTTCCCAAATATTAGGGACTTGTTGTTCTGAGATGGATCAATTTATTAATATGGATACTGGATAGGATATTGCTTCTGCAGTGATTTTTAGTTATTTGGCAGGTAGATAGCTGGCAAAACGTGTAATAGGTTTAAGCCTTTTGAGATATTTAACTATGTTTTTTACTGAGACAGAGTGGAAAGAAAAGTTATTGGGATCTAGTGTGGATATTATGTGAGTCTGGGTAGGGGAAGAACAATTATTGTTTATGAGGGCTAGTATGGATTCAATGAAGTATCTGTTAAATTGTGAGGCTATGCTGTCTTTAGTATCAGTGAGTGCTGGAGAGGGAGTATTATTTTGTCCTGGGTGTAAGATTTTTTTGATGGCAGACCAGAATTTTTGTGGGTTTCTTTGATTTTTTTATAGTAAGTTATTTGTCCTGTCTAATATGTTTCTTAGCTTTATTTCATAGTTCTAAATATGTTTATTTGTTAGTTGGTAGTTTTGTCATTGCACCACTTCTCCCAGGCATTATCTCCAGTTTTTTAACAGAGATCTTGTTTCTTTGGTTAGCTAGAGGGCATAATTGGATTTTATCATTATTGTTTTAGGGTAGCAGAGATGTTTAGGATATTAAGGAAGCTTGAGTTAAAGTATTTGACTGCAGTATCTAAAGGAAAATCTTTGAGTGGTGCCCAGTTGCATTTTAAACTAGTTATGATGTCTTGAGCGATACATTTTTCTTATCTCGGGTTAGTGGTAGGTGGTAAATTTTTTCGATTTATTTCATGTCGGAGAATGTAAGTTGGAATATGGTCACTCAGGCTATCTGGGAGACAGACAGTGTAGGATTAAATTTGGCCTCTCTGTAAGGATCGAGTCTAGGACTGAATGTTTATTTCATATTTTATCTACTCTAGTAAAAGTTTGAATGATTTGTGAAAAAACATGTAGGTTAATGTGGTCAGAGATATTTTGAAAGTTGTAGAAGAGCCAGTAAAGTCACCCATTATAATTATTTCCTGAAGGAAGGATGTTGCTGTCCAATTTAGGATGTGCTCTAGAGTGTTTAGAAAAAGTACATATTCCAATTCATTTTTTGCATTTTTCTAGCTCCCATCCTTTTCACCAAAAATGCTCTGTTGTAAAAGGCCAATTGGTCAGAGAGGCTAGGATGGTCAATTTAGAACAAGACTTTTTCAATGAGTGTGACTGTTTAAGGGATATGTTTCTTAAATGAGGGTATCCATCTATTTTAGTGGACCAATTAAAGAAGTACAAAGTAAGAGATCTACTGGGTTCTTTAATCCAATTTTAAACCATGAGGCTGGCTGGAAATCCCTGGATGGTTTGGTGACCACAGCATTCAAGAGAGTAACTTATCGATAACTGGCTTTAGTCTAAGTTTCATTACCTCTTTTAGTATTGATGATATTTACCTTAAGGAAATTTTATATAAAAATTGGAACCTATTGTTGGATGATATTAATTTAAAACAGAAACTGGATGATCATCATAGGGTTGTTTTTAAGAAAGGTATCAATTTTAGAAATTCATTTGATTCTAAAAATTCATTTGATTCTAAGGCATTTCCTTTAACTAGATGCCCTGGAATGTATAAGTGCAAAGCTTGCCCTTATTGTAAATATGCTGATACTGGCAATAATTTTATGGTCCGTAATACCAATTATGAGATCAAGGGTATGTTTAACTGTAACTCTAAAGGCGTTCTTTATCTGGCTAAGTGCTTGTTCTGTGAAAGTTTTTATATAGGTAAAACAGAATGCAGATTTAGAGAATGAATATATGAGCATATTTATAGTATTAATAAGTTGTATGTTCATAATGCCCTAGCCAGACATATTATGACCTTCCCAAAACATTGTTTTAAATTTTGAATAATTGAGCAAGTTTTGTCTGATGTAAGAGGGGGGTCCTTGCACTCTTAAACTGGAATGCTGTAAACTTAAGTGGCAAGTTTGATGAAATACATATAGCTTTCCTGGGTTGAATGATATATGATCAATACAGTGCTTATTAAAACTGAATGCACTTGATAGGTTATATTTTTGGTTTTAAGTGTTTACATGTGATGCTCTTTATGGTTGTATTTCAGTTTAATGCATATTCTGTTCTATCATACTATATAGTAGCCAGGCATTTTTATGAATGAATTGATTTGTTTATTTAGTTGTAGTTCAGTCTTTGAAAGACACAATGGTGTTGTTTCTAAAGATTTGTTTCAGTGATGTAATTTCCTTTTGGGTCATATGATTTAATGGATTAAACTGTGTTCTTTACTTTGTTCTTGTTGTCTGCAGAAGTTTCTTTTAATAAATACGGACAAAAGCCCTTACATAATTTAAAATTTAGTGTCTGATTTTTGATTTACCCTTCTTCTTTTTCCTAGTGCTTGTATTATGTGTTCTAGGGTAGTCAAATTGGATGTAGGCTCACACTATATTCATAGGTTTCTTTGGATTAATTGTTAATTTAGTAAACAGTATTTTGGTATTGTCAAAGTTTGGAATGGTTAGGTCTAATCTTCCCAAATTTAGATTGTTTCTGTATAGAAACGCAATATCACCACCTTTTTCCTGTTATCTATCTAGCCTATGTATGTTGCATCTTTGGGGAAGTATTTTGTTGCTAGAGATGTCTGGTTTTAGCAGGTTTCTGTTATAAGGGCTATATTTGGAGTATATAGAGCAAGAGCTACATGCAGTTCTTGAATTTTATTCATGATGCTACTGAGATATATATTAAGTGGTAGTAAGTCCGTACCTTTTATGGGGTAAGTTAATAGTTGTTGGGACTGGGTTGGGGTGAATGTCCCCACTAGGTATGAGCTGTGATCCAATGTGCACTATAAATTTTAAGTATTTTGATGTAAACGTATTGTATTTCTGTGTAACATTAGGATAAGAGTGCTGTGTGAGTAAAGTAAATGGTACATGGTTTCTGTTTGTGGGATTATAGAGTTAGTGCTATTTTTAAATTTGTATATTTTAATTGTAATGGGTCTGGGAAGGAGGTAGTGTATGTAGATTGTGTGTTGATAAGTTCTGCATGGTAAGAGGTTATGTGAGCTGTAATAAATAGAAATAGCAGCACTGATGACTATAATGTTATCATATTACTACTTTTAGTTATGTACTCACCATAACTTCAGATGTTTGGGATCAATCTCGCCTACATTCTGACTGATGGGTTCGGAGCCAATCCCTCGGCTCCGACTCGGCATGCTTATGCTATAGAGCGAGGCCTCTAATTGGCTGAGCTATCTTTATCCCAGGATGCACCACCACTAATCCCCCAGATCTTGTTTGTACGCATTCATGCACACAATCACAACTTGTTTATATAACATTGTTAGATGTTTCAAGATGAAACAACAGGATTCGGACCTTCTGATATCCTCTGATCTCCAAGGAAGGGGGAAGGAGGGTGGGTTATTAGGAATGTAGGCGAGATGGATCCCAAACATCTGAAGTTATGGTGAGTACATAACTAAAAGATGTTATGTGATCCTATCTCGCCTACATTCTGACTGATGGGACAGCGTCCCTAGCACCTAATACCTGGGTGGCTCATTGGAAAACACTCCTGAGCACTGTGGAACCAAATGAAGCTCGTCCTCTAGATGCCACATCTAATTTGTAGTGGGAAATGAAGGTGTGCGGGGAAGACCATGTAGCTGCAGCACAAATGTCACCAATAGCAAGCTTAGAATTAAATGCTCCCGAAGTAGCCATAGCCCTCGTAGAATGAGCCTTGACAGAGGTGGTAAGCTCTTTGTTAGAACAGATATAAGCTTGAGTAATACAGTCCCTGATCCATTTGGCAATAGTGACCTTTGTGACAGCGTTGCCCAATTTGTTTTCTGCAAAGGATACAAACAACTGATCTGTTTTCCTTGATTGTTTGGTCCTATCTAAATAAAAACGTAACTGTCTGTGGACATCTAGTGTGTGGAATATAAACTCCGCTTTATTAGAGTATTTTGGGAAAAAAACTGGAAGCTCTAACGATTGTTGCAAGCATAAAGTAGAACAAACTTTAGGAACAAAAGAAGGATTTGGCCTGAGGGATACTCTGTCTGTATGAAAAACCAAGTACGGGGGTTTCACTGACAAAGCTTGAAGCTCTGAAACCCTTCTGGCTGAAGTAATTGCCACTAGAAAGGCTGCCTTCCATGATAGAAACTTTAGATCACAGGTAGCTGCCGGTTCAAAGGGAAAAGAAGTTAAGGCACGCAACACTATATCGAGATCCCATGGAGGTGCAGGATGATAAATCGGAGGTCTTAATAGAGCAGCACCTTTCAGGAAGGTCTTACACAATCTGTTGCTCATTAAAGGTGGGTCTATGGATTCATGAAAATTAGAAATTGCTGCCAATTGTACTTTGATGGTAGAAACTGAGGAGCCTTGATTGAAAAGAGAGGTCAGAAATTTTAGTACTTCTGCCACGGGAGTAGAAATGGGGTCCAGGCCCCGGAGTTGAGCCCAAATAGCAAACCTTTTCCATTTGCTAGAATACAGTTTCTTTGTAGCGGACTTGTGGGCTGAAGATAATATGTGCACAACATCTGGATCCAGTGTCTGACTCCTGACTATCGTCGGAAGAGGAGGAGCCAGGCCGTCAATTTTAAGGTGTGGAGGGACTGGTGTAATAGTCCCGACTGATGAAACAGAAGGTCTGGGACCTGATCCAGGAACCACGGACCTTCCAGAGCATGTTTCTGAAGATAGGGAAACCACACTTGACGAGGCCAGTAAGGAGCAATTAAGATCATCCTGCTCCCTAAGAGATGCCTTTTGAATCACCCTGGGGAGGAGAGGAACTGGAGGGAAGGCATAAAGCAGGCCGGTGGGCCAAGGATGGACTAATGCATCCATGGGGCTCTTCCCCGGAGCCGGGGTTAGGGAGAAAAATTCTTTGCACTTCGCATTCAGAGGAGTCGCGAAGAGGTCGCAACACGGAACTCCCCATTCGCTGAAAATCTGCCTTGCAACTGTCATATTCAGAGACCATTTGTGAGGAGAGAGGATGGTTCTGCTCAATCTGTCAGCTATGACATTGGCCTTGCCCGGTATGTGAGTAGCCACTAGGAAGCGTTTGGTCGAGACTGCCCACTCCCAAACTCTCATGGCTTCTCTGCAAAGAGGATAGGATCTGGTCCCTCCCTGTTTGTTCAGGTACCAGACCACTGACATGTTGTCTGAGTGAACAGCAATTACGCCCTGAGGGAGATAATCGTGAAGGGCTTGAAGGGACAGGAGTACTGCCCTCATTTCTAAGATGTTGATTTGAAGAGGAGTCTCTTCCGGGTGCCATTTGCCTTGGACTGACCTGCCCAGGGAATGCCCCCCCCACCCACCCCATCTGGGAGGCATCCGTGGTCAAAGTGGCTGCCAGAGGAGGAAGAACAAAGGGTCGTCCCTGATCCAAATTGGAGGACACTAGCCACCAGCGAAGGTCCCGTTTGCAAGATTCCGTGATCCATATGAGATGATTGAGAGGGAGTTCCTGAAAGGACCACTGAGTTGAAAGAAGCCACTGGAGGATTCTCATGTGCAACCTTGCCAAGGGAACTAGCAGAACTGTGGCAGACATGGATCCCAATAGCTGCAGGACCATTCTGGCTGGGGCTTTGGACCTGGGGAGTAAGGCTCGAACTTGATTTTGAATGGTTTGAATTCTGTCTGCAGGTAGATAGACCTGCATCTAGTTTGAATCTATCTCTACCCCTATGAATCTTATTCTTTGAGATGGACGCAACACAGACTTTGGCCAATTGAAGGTGATTCCAAGGGCATTGCCCAGTGATATAGTGGCTTGCAGGCTCCGCAGAAGTAGATGCTTGGAGGTGGCAGTTAGGAGCCAGTTGTCTAGGTACAGAAACACCTGGAATCCTAGACCTCTCAGGTGAGCAGTCACTACTGCCAAGCATTTGGTGAACACCCTGGGGGCTGTGGTGAGACCAAAGGGCAGCGCACGGAACTGAAAATGACTGCCTCCTAGGCTGAAGCGCAGATGTCTCCTGGATGTTTGATGTATTCTGATATGATAATACGTGTCCTTGAGATCTATGGAGCACATCCAAACACCCTTCTCCAACAATGGGAGAATGGTTTGTAGAGTGATCATTTGGAACTTGGACTTCTTGACTGAACAGTTTAGGTTGCTTAGATCCAAAATGGGCCTCAAGTCCCCGGTCTTTTTTGGCACCAAAAAGAATCTTGAGTAAGTCCCTAATCTGATCTGGTCTGCGGGGACCGGTTGGATGACTCCTTTTTGCAGCAGCTTTGAAATTTCTGAGGCTGCGGTATCCCGTTGACTGGGTGGTGGGTCCGGGATTTTTTTGGACTGGGGGGGGGGCGAGAGAATGGGATGGAGTAACCTCCGGCGATAATCTGAAGCACCCATCGGTCCTGAGTGATCCCTTCCCAGGCCTTCAGGTGCTTCGAAAAACGACTCCCGACTGGCTCCGGAGCAGCACAGCCAGGCAGTCCCTCAGGGACTATGAAAAGCTGAAGAGCCACGAAAGGACTCGCGGTCTCCAGTGTTGCGAGGGCCTCTGCCGCCTCTGGGATGGCGTCTTCCGGAGTAATTTCCCCCTCCTCTGCCTCTGGAGGGGGAACCTTCCTGCTGAGAGGGGTAAGACTTCTGAGATCTACGGAACCACATTTTCCCTCCTCTTTTAGCCTTGGGATAAGGCCGAAAGGGAGTGGAAAATCATGCCCCTACGGCAGTCAGAGTCTTACCCTCCTGTTCACAGCGGGTAAGTGTGTCTTTTACCTTGGGTCCAAACAGGGAGGACCCATCAAAGGGGGCGTCGGCAAATGAAGACTTAAAGGCCTCCGCGAAATGACACAGGCGGAGCCAGGCTTGTCTCCGTAGAGCAATGCCTGTACCCGCCGCTCTACTCGCCCCTTCGGCCGCATACGAAATGAGCCTCATGGACGAGTTCGAAATGGACGACATTGTAGCCAGCTGAGAGCCAACCGTCTGGGCCAGCTCCTCAGGCAGGTTACCTAAGAGGGTATCGGATAGCTCCTTAATCAGATCCCTCTGAAATCTCGTAAAGTGCGTCAGGTAGTTCAAAGACCTCAGAGTAAAGGCCGCTGAACTAAGGGTGTGCTTACCGTACCGATCCATGC
This sequence comes from Protopterus annectens, assembly GCF_019279795.1. Lineage (NCBI taxonomy): Eukaryota > Metazoa > Chordata > Ceratodontiformes > Protopteridae > Protopterus > Protopterus annectens. Next base: position 984,525,391 of record NC_056729.1, read on the forward strand.
TCCTAGACTCCTTATTAGGAGGATGGACAGACGTAGAAGCCTCTGCTATATCTTGCTGGGTAGCAGATGCCACCACCATAGCATCTACAGCCACACCTTTCGTAAGGAACTCTTTATCCGGGGGCGCCGAGAGAAATTTGTTCAGATGAGCGGGCACTGGTTCCACAGAATCTGGGTGTTCCCACGCCCTTCGACAGATCAAGTCCAAGAGCTCGTCGAAGGGCAGAGACACCCAAGAGGCGGAGGGCTGAGCCCCGAAGGCCTTCAGGAACACCGACTCATCAGCAGAGGGAGGTTTGGACTGCCAGCCGCCTCGCTGTTTTAGGGCTTCCAGGATGTCTGCAAAGGAGACATCATCCGAGGACGACTTGGGGGACCCCTCTGCATCATCGAGATTAGTGTCAGATGTCAAAGACTCATCAGGGGAGTCAACGTGCTTCCTCTTGCACGTTCTCTTCCTGGGAGTTTCTTCTGAAGAGGCTTCAGAAGGACCTCCAGGAGGGGGAGAAACCCCAGCGGGGGTAACCTGAGGCCCAGTGGCTCCGCTGTCTACGGACAGGGGGACAGCCAACGACCCAGTCTCCAAATGTAGGGAAGGAGCTGGGGAAACTGTGGAGGTAGCCAAGGAAGATTTGGCTAAAGCACTCCTCATAGCCCTGAAGGCGGGACCACCAGAATCCTGGGAGGGTCCCCCCTCTGTGGCCACGACAGTGGACGGTACTCCCTCCGCCGACGCACCAAGAGGGAGACTTGGGACCGAAAGCATCAATCCCGAAGCCTCCCCCCCAGGGCCGAAGGAAGAAGTCCGTGCACTGAACTCCGACCCAAGAGCCGGAGTCGGAGCAAGGGTCGGGCCCGACCCTAACACCTCCACTGGTTCCACCAGCACCTGCTCCAATGGTGCCGAAGCTGTTGGAGGAGGAAATACAGTAGGGGAGTGGACCATCGGCTCCGAAGCCAAATGGGCTGGAGCCGAAACCATCTTTTGGAACACCGGAGACTGGAAGAGTCGAAGGAGCACCCTGTCGATGTCCGAATCAGACATCTTGGATGATCTCGAGGATACCGATCGGGCCCGACCGATTTCTCCATTGGCTCCGAAGGGCTCGGGGACCGGCTCCGAAATGACTCAACAATTATCGGCTCCGAGGAAACTTTCAAGGAAATTTCCCTCGGTGCCGATAAGGAATTCGGCTCCGAGGGGGAAGAGTCTGAGCCGATGACCCTTATCGGCTCCAATATCAGTGGAGCCGATGAGGGTGACCCGCCTCTCGATGCCCCAGACCTCGGCTCCAAAACCAGAGGGGTCGAGGCTGGAGGCATCGAAGCAGACCGTTCCGACCTCGGCTCCGAAGTCCGTGGAGCCGATGGAGAAGTCTGCTTAGTTTTCTTAGCAGTCGGTTCCGACTGACTGGTCGGAGCCGACGCTTTCCTCTTTTTAGAAGGAGACGGAGAGGAAGATAAAGCCTCCTCGAAGGAAGGCTTGATTAATCCTTTGAGGATTAATTTGTTTTTCCTCTCCTGGAGGACTCTGGAGGAAAACGCATGGCATACACTGCACGATTCTTGCAAATGTTTAGCACCTAGACAATAGACGCACGAGGAGTGGTCGTCCATTATGGACATTTTGAAGCCACACCTCGTGCACTTTTTAAACCCGGAGGGTTTATGCTCTTTAGACATAATCAGGCTGAAAAAACAGATCACCACATTAAACAACAAAGGGTTTGACACACGAGAACAAAAATATGTATGCCACTAGCTAGTGTAAATATTTAAACTAAAGAACTTTTTTTTTTTTTTTTTTTTTTACACACAAGATCTGTGAGAAAGAGAAAAGGAGAAAAGGAGGGTCAAGACCCTCTAACTTAAACGGGTACTTGACCCACACACAACCACTAAAGTAGTAGTAACCACAGGGGAAGGCCCCTCTAACTTAAACGGGAACCTTCTCTGACAGGAAAAAAACACGAAAATTTCAACTAAATTCCAGAAAAACACTTGTACACAAAGAATAGCCGTTAAAACAGCTTTTGGGTTTAAATGAAGCAAATACTGACAGGAAAAAAGCCTAATATATAGTACTTAGCCCAGCCAATGTTGAGACCACGTCCAAGCTCTGTAAGCGGCAAACGAGATCTGGGGGATTAGTGGTGGTGCATCCTGGGATAAAGATAGCTCAGCCAATTAGAGGCCTCGCTCTATAGCATAAGCGTGCCGAGCCGAGGGATCGGCTCCGAACCCATCAGTCAGAATGTAGGCGAGATAGGATCACATAACATCTAATGTTTATTATCTGTCTAAGTTAAAGTAACAATGATATAGGAGGGAAGGAATAATTTGTTAGTTGTAATTGAGTTTTGGTATGTGGACGATTTAAAGTGATTATTTTGCCTGGTTATGACTTATTACACTAAAAGATATAAAGAAGCAGGTAGTTAAGTAAATGGAGTGTGAAATATGGGAGTTAGTACAATACAGTTTAATTGGATAATTGGAGTGATATACATTTGGACTTTTCTTGGTTGTGATAGGATTGCTTGAGTTAGGGGGAGTAGCTATTTGGAAATAAGTTTAGTCACAACAGGGTTGATTGGGAAATGGGGGTTGGGTAGGGGAGTGTAGAGAGCCTGAGTGAAGTGAGGATGAAGGAGTACGTAGTTAGTGTGCTTGCGACCAGACAAAACAATCAGCAAAATGATCTGTGTTCAAGGTAGGTAGGCAGTTAAAGGAACTGAATTGCCTTGGTAATTTTTATTTTTAAAGCATTTAGTTTTTATTTATTTGTGAGCAACACTCTGGGGAAATTGTAATGGACTGCAGTAACCACAAAACAACTATAGGGTATTTTTTTCTTAGTATTATACACTAGCAACAACTATAAGGGAAAATCTACAGCTATAGGTAATTAAGCTTACTATTTTACTCAACAACAACTATGGGGTAATAAATACACTTAGGTTTTTTTATCAGATGTTGGGGGAAGGGTAGAGAAATCAGAAATTGCTTGATATTGTCCCTGGTTGTGTGCTCCCTAAATAACCTAATAACAAGCCAGTTAATTAATCAGAGTCCTGACCATGACCTACGTTGATTTTTCTGATGCCGTAAGATTCTTTCTTCCAGCACTTTACATTTCCTGGTCTCTTGAGTGAGTTCACCGAGGACAGTTAAAAGACATTAGAGCTACAATACTGGATATTTTTTAGGGATAGTTGCTAGAGTGAGTGTACTGTAAAGAAAAGATATGGAATGAATATGTTTGCTGATACTAAGACTAGTAAAGTTCTAGTTAACCAATAATTTCCATTCTAAAAAATGTTAAGTAATAAATTTTTTCTTTGTATTACTAATTTTATAAGTGTAAATCCAGAAGTAATTCATGCACAAATACAATAAAAGAAGTAGTGTACACAACTGCAACATAATCCATATCATTCAGAATTTTCATATGTGTAATCATTTCTTATGATACATCAGCTTATCTCATTAGTTTCAATAGACTGTAAATGTAAAACTCATTACCACTTGATACCATTATACTGACTGCACATTTCCAGTACCATTTCACAGAATTGTTTTCTGAATAAGGATTTAATAACTATAAGAACTCACTGTTAAGAAAGAATACATTGATGTATGGCATTATATTTCGTTTCACTACTTCTGTTTGCCTTATTTTAATTAGGCATTTTTTTGTCTTTCTTTTTTTCTTTCTTTCTCATTTCTGTTTATTTTTGACAGGTCTGGAATGCATAAGAGTAGTCCAGCCATGTTGCTCTGATGTCAGGGAGTATTCACCCTCTGACCATCTAGGGATGTTCTCACAGGATTGGGGCAGTGGCACTGGTTCTGTAAGCACCATGACATAGGGAAACCTGGCACACCTAACAGACAATTGGTTTTTGAAGCTGGTTGTGGATGTAGTGGAGCAGGTAGTGGAGAGACACCTTCAGCTAGTCTGGGATAGTCTTATGCAGGTTAAAGACTCACTGCCCTGGTCTGTGCTGACCATAATGTCACCATATTCATCAACCCCTTAAAAACATTGGGGTCCTCCACTACAACACCATCAGACAGTGGAAATATCTGAGACTGTATGCACTAGGTGACACCTTGTGTACAAACTCTTTTCACTTCCCTCCTTCCCCTATCCTCTCTCATACATCCTCTAACCTACTTCTTATCCAATCTAGTCTCTTACATACATTTTTTGAAAACTGGGGATTCTATCTCTATCCAGAAATGCATTACAACTCCTTTCCCACCTCTTCCAGCACAATCCTCTTGACGTATTCTTTCTGTGTTTTCATATTTAGGTCTCCCCATTTTCATTTAACATTTAGAACCCCTATATATTTTGTGAAAGTTAATATAAATAGATGGGCTGCACATCATTTGGCTTAAGTATCTCTCAATATTTCTCACATGCTTGTGCATATCCATCTTCATCCATAATGCTTAAAAACTTCCAACATTACATGGCCATTTATGTTTTTACTTCATATTTCTCATATACTTAAGGATTAGGTCCACATTTATGTATATAACAAAAGTAGGTATTTCATTGCAGAAGCTTTTGAATTGCCTTAGTCATTGCAAATAACCTGCGATAAGCATATTCACCTGCAGGAGTAGTGGTCCTTTTCACAAAGAACTGCAATAAAAATGGGGACCTCAAGACAATGAATGCTACCCTAAGTATAAAAGACTGACAGTGTATCTGTATTTGTATTACATTTTTAAGCAACTAAAGGGAGCACTTTTTTATCATGGTGCAATTTATATATTTATTTAGTCAGTTATTACAGTTATTACATTATTGATGAAAATTTAATTATTTCATGTTCAACCAACATATCAATAAAATTGTCAAAATACAACTCATATGAAAGTTGAAATGACCATAAAGCACGGAAATAAGTATTAATGAAACAAACTGAAACGATTTATAATGATATAAGGAATAAATACAATAAACTAAATAATAGTGTTTGTTGATAAAATGCAAGATTCAATTGAAAAGTATAACACTGAGGATTAACAGAAAAAGCTATATGAAATAAAAGATATGGCGGTATTAAATAGTATGAAGCAATGCGTATAAAACAAAGAGAGAAATTTAAAAGATAACATTACTTTATAGCTTGTATTTATTGCTATATGCAAAGGAAAATGCTTTAAACATAAATGCATAGGTCCCACAGTGCTAATCCCCCTCAGTCATATCAGTGTAATTTAAAATTGATTCTAAAATGCAAAAAGAGTACATTTTATCCTAGGAATATTGTTTTCATGCCTTTAAAAACAATATCCCACATCTACTCAGACAAGGAAAATAGCAAACCTTCTGCTAGGAAATGAGGTTTGGGAACAAACCAGTTTGTCTAGAGACACTTTAGGTAGTTGTTTGGGGAAAGGAGGTAAAGGGTGTCTAAAGGTTTGGGGGGTGTTAGGGTTGAATGGGAAGTGGAAAGAGTTTGGGTAGAGCAGTAGGCAAGGAAGGGTTAAGCTTGAATGGAGTGCTGGGGAGGAAATGAGGTAAGTGTAAGAAGGCATTAAGGTGGTTTTATGTGAGTGTAGTTGAGTTGGGAGATCAGATTTAGGTGTGGACTTGCTGTGTCAATTGCTATGTCCATGATGACCTGTAGGTATTTTGGAGAATAGGTAGGCCTTGGGTAATAGTGGGGTATGGTGGTACTGGGTGAGCAGTTTGTTTTCCACTGTAAAGCTGCTGACCAGGTAATTTCTTCAGATGTGTGCTTCACTCGTTGCCAATCTGTTGAATGGAGCATAATTTATTAGTTTGTTAAGGAGTTTATGAGTATGTTCTGTTTTTTTTCTGAGGTCTTGTGTTCATATAATGGTCTTGCTTTGTTTGTTTGGTGCTGATTGTATTGTAGCATATCCCAACTGATTTTTTTTCTTGAAGTGGTTTGACTGAATGGACTCTTTGGTTGTTTGACATCAGTAGGGAGACTTGGTTGCATTGTTGGTGGTGGTGGTGCAGCAAAAACATTTGGTTTGTGGCTGGGAGGTTTTCACAGTTTGTAGGAGTGGGTTTTGCAGGCTTTGAAATGCCTGTGAGTGTTGGTCATTGGTCATGCATGGGCGGAGAGTGACCAATGTTTGAGGGGGAGCATTGATAACAGCACAGGTATACTTCTCAACTGCCCAGATTTTCACAGAATGTCCAGATTTTGCCTCATATTTTGGTTTGTTTCTCATAAGATTGTGGTTTTCTGACAAATCATTGGTAAATGATTGAGGATTGAAGTCAAAGAATAATAGCAGGTATTTGAGTTTCAGACTTCATACTCTTCAGAAAAGTCATGCTAATGCAAAACCAATTATTGTATAAAGTTTCTAAGTTTGTAAGATCAGTATTTAAAAAGTGTCCCTATTTTGGGTCTTTGTTCCCCCATTATGTTGGGCTTTGTCCAGATTTCTTGTGCTAAGAGGCTTTATCCCGCTTGCTTGCTGTAAGAGGTTGAGAAGTATGAGCATAGGGGAAAGTATTAGAATGACTGCATGGTTATGCATCACTGCTGGTGATAGAGAGTTTAATATACAAGTTTAGGTGGGGTAGTGTGTAATGATAACCAGGGATGGCTTCTCATTTAAAAAGAAAAAAACAAGAGAAAATAATAGCAAACCTTCTTTAGGTTTGGTTGAGGTATAGAGGGCTGCCTCAGGAAGCAAAAATGTTCTCCTTCCTCGTGAATGGGATCCCAGGCTGCAGGAGCATGCTTGCAGATGAGGATAGGGCCGAGAGTAACGGCTGTTGGTTGTGCATGAGCACAGTATGATTAAAGGTTAAGGGAGCCCTCTGTGGCTCTATACTGTCCTTAAATAATTCAGGCTTTACATTTCAGATAAATGCAATGCATTTAGTTGCTAGATCTGTTCAAAGGTGCCAGCAATATCAGACATATGAGTTCAGACCGCAAATGCTTTCTGGAAGCACATATAAAAGCAAATACAATTATGCTTGTAATGTGTTGAGTTTCATAAGGCAATATCAATAATTTTTCCCAATAATGTGTTGCTGAGTCCTTCAGTTATTTAAGTCTTTGTCCAGATTTGCCACTTTGTCAATTATTTCTGTCTTACAAATATCCCTGATGAGCCTGATTTCTCTGCAGCACATTGCTACTATATCTATATCTACTGTGCATGTGTGTACATGTGTGGGGTGGAGAGTTTGTGGTGCTAACAGGTTGAGAGGTAAAGCAGTACAGGACTGACATATCTGTTAAACAGATGGGCCACAGGTTTAGCCATGCCTAATTATGTTACATTGTAATATCCTTCTTGTGGGGTAGTTGCAAAAAAAAAGCATTTGCTGTATTTTAGCTGAACTATAGTCCTGTTGGATGGGGGATAGGAATGGGGTAGAATATTCTGGGCAATGATGAATATTAAAGAATTTCAACCCAAGAGAAGGAAGACAGTAGGATAGGATTTTTGTTGTTAGTAATTACAGTTTCTTCTTCTTTGACAGATGGAGGGATCATGCACTTTGCAGCAATAATGGGTGGCCATTGGTGCACAAGCCGAAGAATTGTTCTGAGAGGTGACAGAGACAGTGGTTCCAGTGGCAGAGGAATGCAGGATATGCTGGATGAAAAGGAAAAGCCAGATATATAACAAGTTAGTGACATGGGAGAAGAATTTTCGGAAGGCAGTTGACTTGGACATGGTGGAGGCTTCATCTAGAAGAAAAGGACTTGACAGCATTGCAGGTAATGACTCTTTATTGGTTGCACAAAGGTGCAAGTCTGATAATTAGAGGCATGGTGGCAGTTCATTGAGAGGTGAAGGAAGGGAGTCGAGCCAGTATCACTGTGAGCTTACAGGTAGAATGGTGGAGTGAGGGCTTCTCAGAGGAGTGGAGCAAGCCCATAGAGGGAGGTACAAGATGAAGTTGGCTTTGGGTCATTGTTAGGCAGTCTGGGGTTGACTTCAGATAGGGAGGAATCACAACAGCAGGAGGTGAATTCTGAGTTTAGGACATGACCTGGGGAGTGGCAAACTACTCAAGCCTTCGTTAATGCAGAAGGAGGACTATTTTTGACACCACACATTCCAGATTGGTTAAAGAGAAGATTTAAAAAGAGGACTATATTGATATCTTTGAATTAATTGATGCAGATGTGGTACAGCATTTGTTGAAAGCATAGACAGCACACAGCAAGGACATTCTAACAGCTTTGGTGGCTTTGGGATGCAGGACAGTGGGAAGACTGTGAGCTAGGTCATGAGAAAATTAGGTATTAGGTTTCATATATTACAAGGCAGTTTGATTGGAGAAAGACAATTCAATGGACTTGCTACTTCTGGCTTATTTTCTCATGATTCAGGAGGCTCAAAGGCTGCATGCAGGGAATACTTGGATGTGGTATGACCAATGATTCTAGAAATGAAAAGCAGTAGATCAGTCACTGAGATGGGAAGTTAGGAGTCTGTTCATTTAGTTAACTACTATGATGGATAATGTTGTGGCTGCCTCCAGATAGGATACAATTCGGGGTGAAAGGTTAGGAGAGTATTGGGCATGTAATGTGTGTCTGTGCACATGGGTGGCATGCCACTTTTCACATATTTGTTCAAATTGTGCAGGCATGCATCCAGTGTTTCAGTGTAGTTGTCTGGAAGTAGTTTCTTTAATTTTAGGGTCATATGTGGCTGATGGGGGATCAGTTTTTCCTTTGCCTCATAGGTTACATGGTTCTTCTGCAAGAGGTCAATTTTGAGGACAAAGTGAAGGAGTGGTATTTCAAGGTCAGAGAGGAAAACCAGGTTTCCAATTTTCCTATTAATATACAGACCTTGAGCCACATCCTCAGTAACTTTCTGGATGGGAAGGTTTCAGCGGAGCTAATTAGGGGATATTCAAGAGGATTTTCTATTAAGTCTGGGGTTAGGCAGAATGGCTCACTTTGTAAGAACTTGCATTCAGGGTATGGGAAGGAGGATGTTCTGGAACACTTGGTGAGAAAGGAGCTGCATGCTGGCAGGCTGTTGGGGCCATTTGATTATCTCCACTCCCCTTCATCAATTTTAAAGTATAACTCTTGGGTTTGGTTCCTAAAAAGTTGCCCAGAGAATTTCAGTTGATTCACCACTTGTCCTACTAGGAGACAATTTAGTTAACAACTTCATTTCCAAAGAGGATTCAAGGGTTAGGTATTCACTGGTTGAAGCAGTTGAAGTCATTAAGGGATTTACATATCTGTGGTTGGTTAAGGTAGATATTGAATAAACTTTTAGAATATTACCAGTGTAGGAAGAAGTGTGACCATTGTTGGGCATGATGGCTGACAGCAAATGTTATTTTGACAAGGCCATGACATTGGGTTGTTTAGCGGTCTGTGCCACCATTGAGAAGTTTAGCACCACACTTCATTGGTTTTTGCAACAAAGCATGGTCACTCTGAAGGTTGTGCATTATTTGGATGATGCTTTGATAGTAGGTGTCACTCGTCCCTCTCTAACATAGAAGACAAGCAGGCAGGGTATTTGGTTTAGATGCTTTAATACATAGAAACACATCAGGATGGAGAGCAGCATCATAAAATATAAACAAACTGATTAACAGACAGACCTTATGTACATACATGCATACATCTCCACAGCTTACTACAAAATGGCAGTCTAGCTTGCACATGCTCAGTATTTATACACTTGTTCAAGCCCTTGGATAGCTTCTTAAAGGTGCATGCACACACATTGATCTACATCCTCCATCATAAAAAGATTCCCCTTAATAAAAACAATATTCAAGTTAGACCTGCATTACTAGAAACTTTCGAAACAAAACACAATGTTCATGTCCAAGTTGCAGTGTATCTGTTACATGGTCTGGGGATACAATTGGATCTCATAACATAATAATCTGAACTGAATTTAGCAATAGGGACAGGCTTCGGTGAACAACTCATATCAGGAACTTCTTGATTCATCACAGGAATAAGAATGTTTTCTGGAACTTTTTCTGGAATTGGAAGACCAAACAACTCCCCTCTGAGATAGAGTCTTTCTCATAGGCTATGTGCTGTGGTATAGGCTCAGATGCTTCCAATTCCACCTAAACTTTGCTCCTTGTGATTCCACAATGTACAACCTCAGCTCTGGGAAAATATTCTTCATGACTCCAATCTGATCATAACCTTTGGACATTTGCATCCTTACCACTTCTCCTTCTCATAATGGATTGAGCAGTTTGCTGGTCTTATCATAGTAGGCATCTGGGATAAATGCTTCTTCATCAGATTGGTTTTCAATGACCTGTTGTTCTTGACACATGGAACCAACAAGTGACTACTGACTGGTAATGTGGTTCTGGTTTGTCTCAACAGAAGTCTGTGAGCAGGTGAACCGAGATGTTTATCAATAGGAATGTTGCTGAGATTCAAGGCATTGAGTAAAACATCACTATTGTCTCATTTTGATTTCTCTAGTAAATGTTTTGCACTTTGAACTACATGTTCTGCCAAACCATTTGATTGTGGGCATTCAGGGCTACTTGTGACATGAGTAAAGTCCCATTCTTCGACAAATCTTTTGAACTGTTGGCTTTTAAACTGTGCGCCATTGTCATAAATAACTTTGTGTGGACTACCATGGGCTGCAAAATGATGTTTCATCTTAGTAATGACTGTACTGGATGCTAGGTTAGGAAGTAAGTCAATCTCGAATGAATTGGAGTAAGAGTCTACTAACACCAAATAATGTTGAACATTCTATCAAAGATATCTATGGCTACTGTCAACCAAGGTAGTTCAGGAATCTGGTTTAGCTGAAGTGTTTCTTTCTGTTAATGAGGCTTTATACTATTACACAAGAAACAAGTTTAAAGTACTCTCTCAATATCTTGTGACATAGAAGGACAAGGTACTAGTCCTCTCACTCTTCTTTTGGTAAAGTCAGTTCCTGGGTGACCATGATGCAAGACAGTAATGTACTCTTGTTGCAACAACTTTGAAACAATTACTTTTGGACTTTTTATAACAATACCATTGTCAGACAAAATCTCATCTCTGTATGGAAAATAAGGTTGCACTTCTTGAAGTAAACTAGATTACTTTAATGGCCTTCCTTGATTGATGAAGGGGTTGAGCCTTTATAAAACTCAATCTCTAGCTGTGTGATGACTTAGCTCATCAAGACGTGTGGAGGAAAAATTTCACACTTCCATGACTTCAAAATGAAGGTTCTCATTCTCGTGTTGTTTAGTGGTGTTTCTGTGTAATCTAGAAAATGTATCAGCAAGATAAAGACGTTTGCCTTTCTTATAGACAAGAGTTAAATGATACTTCTGCTGACTCAACAGCATGCATTGTCATCTAACTGGAGCTGAATTCATAGGCTTTCTCAAGATAGTGACTAAAGGTTGGTGGTCTGTTTCGATCTGGTTAGGTCTACCATTAACATAATCATGGAACTTTGAACATGCAAACACAATTGCCAAAAGCTCTTGCTCTATCTGGCATATTGCATTTCAGTTTGGGTAAGAGTTCTCAATGCACAGGCAGCAGGTTGCTCGTCTGGTAGACTGACTGCACCAAGCACAAATTTCGAAGCATCACATGAAAGAATAACTGGCTTGTGGACATCATAGTATTTGAGAGTTGGTAGACTAGCAATTCACTGTTTCAGGACATCAAATGCTCTTTGGTGTTGCTCTAACCCAGACCAGGTTACATCTTTACGTGTCAGCTCTCAGAGTGGTGCTGAAAGTTGGTTCAAGTCTGGAATGAACTTGCCTATATAGTTAACCATGCCAAGAAAATGTTGCAGGGCTTGAACATTGTCTGGAGCTGGCATCTGAAGAATGGCTGTTTACATTGAAGGGTCTGGTCGCAGGCCTGAACTAGTAAATAAATGACCAACGTAAGTAACCTCTTATAGCCTAAACTTGCATTTCAGAGGATTGAGCTGAAGATTTACTTAACATGCTCTTTTCAGAACTTTTCTGAGGTTTCTGTTATGCTCAGCTTCACAGTGACCTCCTACTGGTATGTTGTCTACTATAATAGCACAAGGATGCCAAGAAAAAAAACTTGCTTCATTGCATGTTGAAAGACTTCCCTTGCAGAATTTATCCTAGATGGTATTCTCAAAAATCTGTACCAGCCAGAGTACAGAAAGTAGTTAGCAATGAGGATTTTTTTAAAGCAGAATTTGCCAAAATGAACTCTTTGCATCTAAGATAGAAAAAACAGTGAAATTTGGCATCAGAGCTGTGACTTCTTTGACTGTGCACATTGGATGATGAGGTCTGTTTAGTGCTTTGTTCAAATCTCATGGGTCAGTACATATTCTGATGTCATCTGAGTTTTTCTTATGAGCTACCACCATGGAAGATATCCACTCAGTTGGTTCTGCAACTGGAAAAATCAGACCTTGTCACACCATTTTATCTAGTTCGGCTTTGACTCTGTTCTGCATGGATATTGGAACTTTATGGGCTGGCTTGATAACTTTACTGACATTTGAATCTAACTTCATGGAGTCCACAACTGGAAGCATTTCTAATTTATTTATTTTATTTATTTATTTACTTCCTAACCTAACATCCAGTACAGTCATTACTAAGACGAAATGTCATTTTGCAGCCCATGGTAGTCCACAGAAAGTTATTTATGACAATGGCACACAGTTTAAAAGCCAACTTCTCTAATTTGTCTTTGAAAAGATCAGCATAGGTAGAAAAAATGTACTGGGCAAAATTAGAGTAGTGGTCTTTCAAGCTAACATGATGGACTTCCTTGTTAAGTGAAAGCAGTCCCATTTTCAAACTATCTCTGAGCCCTAATAATGACTGTACATCCCTCTTGACCACATAAAATAACAAGTCATAGCTTCTCCCAGTAGAATAACATGAAAGCATTACTGAGCCTTTGGTTTGAATGTCTTCACCACCATAAGCACCAAGCTTCACACACATTGCCAAATCAAGCCTTTCACCATGACACACTCTAGCAAATGTTGCTGTTGGTATAACATTACACTTGAAACCTGTGTGAGAGCTATAGATTTTCCATTTATTTGAATAGTACAAAATACTTCATTCTTTGCCATTAAATCTACTACATTGATTGTTTCATAAAGAACTGACACACCATCAACATAAAGAGTATGGCTTCACCTCTCTAACACTTATTTGTTTAAATGTTCCCTTGTGGGCCTTTTGATTTACAAAACCTCTTGAAATGATTCCCTTTATTGCATTTGTGGCATTGTTCACCAAAAGCTAAACATTTTTCCCTTTTAGATTCATGACTTCCACCACAGTTATGACAGCTGGCAATGAAACTAGGTTGGGGCACACGCTTTGAGGTCGCTGACTCAATCTTGTGCATCACTGAGACTGTGTGCACTCAGGAACTGTGAGTGCTGCAGGGCCTATAGCTGCCATGTGCTTGGGCCGGCTTCTTTTAACTATGTGCTGCATACTATCAACATGAGCTTTATCACTGTGCCTTCTAGAGCTATTCTTGTTTGTAAGCATATTACTGTGCTTTTCTGTGAGTTCATATATCTGATAAATCTCAATGGTCTTATTCAAAGTTAAATCACTGTCACAAAGCAAAATCTTTCTCACAGCATCATCTTTAATACCACACAAAAGTGTCTCCTTTATCAACAAATTGCTTAAATCACCAAATCTGCATGTTTTAACCTTATTCCTCAAGTCAATAATATATGCTGCAAAAGTTTCACCAGACTTTTGATCTCTTGTATAAAATGTATCTTTCCATTGTAACATATGTCTGGGGTTTATAGATTTGTCTAAATTTACATTTTAAGCACTCAGGATCCTCCTTTGACTCAGCCGGTACAACAATATGATGATTTTCCCCCTCTTCTGCATAGATAGCAGGTACATACACAAATGAATGCTCCCTTTATATGGCTTCTGACCCAGCTAAATTAAGTAGAATAAATGCCTTTATACCATCATCTTTATCAGAAAATGCAGCCTGTATGAAAATTTCATACTCTTGCTCACTCTCCAGTTCTCAGCAATGTTATTGTCAAACACAAGTGCACTGGGTTTTTGAAATCCATCTGACATGCCCACAAAGTATGCAGAAATACATTGAAAATATGGCCCTTGTAATTATGTATGAATAAATTGTTCCGTGAGCTTGTAATAACATTCAAATGCACAATAAACTTCTCAAAATACTGTACTTTGTGAAATATGCTCTGAAAGGGCTGTACTCTGTGAAATAACTCTACTGCAATATTGCCCAAATATGCAAACACCTTATACATGTCTGATAACTTGGATATCTTTAATTAATATGAAAACTACATGCTTATTGAAAATGTGGTCATTTCCTCCTATTTTCTTCATTTTATGTAATTTGGACTTTATTTCAAACATTTTTCAAATAATCTGAATATTTTTTATCAATATTGGAAATATCAGTTTATGTGAATATCATTTAGTGCATCCTGTACGCCTCATTTTCATATTTTGCAAATAAGAAATGGTTTTGAGTAAGTTTTAACATCTGAAATTCATTTCTGACCTGTTTTGTGAATTATGTATGCAGTAGGGATGATTCACTCCTGTATATTCTTCCAGTGCCAATCGGGTGCCCCTCGAACTTGAACTGAACAATCTGTATCCCACTTTTGATACCATGTCACTCGTCCCTCTTTAACATATAAGACAAGCAGGCAGGGTATTTTGTTTAAATGTTTTAATACATAGAAACACATCAGGGTGGACAGCAGCATCATAAAATATAAACAAACTGATTAACGGACAGATCTTGCAGGCATGCATGCTTACATCTCAACAGCTTACTACAAAACGGCAGCCTAGCTTGCATGTGCTCAGTATTTATACACTTGTAGAAGACCTTGGATAGCTTCTTAAAGGTACATACACAAACATTGATCTACAATAGGTGAAGGGTTTGTAGGAGTGCTTGAGGGTATGCAGGTGTTCCAAGCAATGCATGAGGAGCTGGGTGCCCTATTGGCTATGCAGACATTGGAAGGCCTTGCCAATGTATTGTATTTTTGACTGTTAGTGGATGCAGGGTAGGGGTTGTTTTGTCTACCTCTTAAGAAGATAGATCATTTGAGGGAGAAGATTGCTTGGGTGAGAGGCAAGGACAAGGTGTGTATTAGGGACATGATGGAGGTCTTAGGGCTAATGAGTTTTACCTTCCAGGTGATTCATCCTGGCCTTACATTTTGCAGGTTCATGGCATTTTTGTTGAAAGGAGGGAGAAGCAAACACCACTGGGTGATGACTGTTAAGGTTGTTCTTGCCAGTCTAGCATCATGGCTGTCCTTTGTAGATCAATTTAATGTTATTTCATGTTGGCAGTTGAAATAGGTGGGTCAGAGAAGTTGCAATTTTTTACAGATGCAGCAGGAGGTATTGGAATGGGAGCATTTTTTGATGGGCAATGTTTTGCTGCTCAATGGACAGATGACTGGAAGGATGAATGGAAGAAAGATGTGGCCTTTTTGGAATGGATGTCAATCGGGGCAATGAAAGTGGTATGGCAAGAGTGTTTGCATGGTAGGAGGGTCATTTTTCATTCAGACAATATTGTTGTGGTGCGAGTGTTACAGTCAAAATCAGCAAAACCATATTGCTTTTGTTAGTATTGTGGAAAATGGTTTTACAGTGTTTGTTGATAAACTTTTCTTTTACAGGGGTGAATTTGCCAGATACTAGGAATGGGATTGCTGACAGTTTGTCTCTTTTACAGTTTTGCAGGTTTTGGCATTTACTCCAGAGACAGAGACTGAACCAGTTCTGTTGCCAGACGAGTTGTGACAGATTTGACTGAAGTAATGAGATGGTTGGTGCAGCAATTTTGGCAGTTTCTACAAGGAAAACATATGGTAGGGCTTTAAATCTTTTTTTTTTCTTTTGGCTGCTTCCATTAGGGATCTGTTTCCATCTCTTCCTGTCCTCCACATCTTGCTCTGTCCAACCAACCACCTGCATGTCCTCTCTCACCACATCCATAAACCTTATCCTAAGTCTTCATCTTTTCCTCTTACTTGGCAGTTCCATTCTTAGGTTCATAGGTTCATAGGTAGGTACTGGGCTATCTGCCCGAAGGCATATATTAGCCCAGCCATGTTGTGCGGTATTCACTGCCCCTTTGGTTAGTTCCCTAGGCTCTTGATCTAGCAACTAGTACCCTTGTCCCCTATCTAGAAGAGCTGTTGGTATGATCCCTGGTGTGAACTTTCTGTTACCCATCCACTCGTCAAGGTTCCTCTTGAAGAGTGATAGTGAGGGGCTCTTTCTTATGTAGATTGGGACCTTGTTCTATAGCAAGGGAAGTCTTTGTGAAAGGAATCTATCCCTCCAGCATGTACTATTCATTGTTGTGCTGAGGTTTATATCCCTAGAGCGTGTAGCTCAAGTAGATTTTGTTTTGCTAAGATGGAGCATATTCAGCAGTTCTGGGTTGGACATGGCTCTGTATGTTAGACAGAGATTGCCTCTGAGAAGGCGGTATGCAACAGAGAAAAGCCTTAGTTTTTTCAATCATGCTGCATAGGGAAACTGTTTGAGGCCAGTAATCCTCTTAGTGAGGTACCTCTGTGGTCTCTCCAGCTGCTGGAGATGCCTAGCCAGGAACATTCCAATTGGTGCATTGTACTCAATAATGGGTCTGATGAGGGAAGAGTAGAGGGGCACCACTACATCCTTAGATCTTGATACGAACCCTTTCATGATCAGATGGGTCACATAGAAAGATTTTCTAACCACCTTGGCAACATGGTTATCAAAGGAAAGCTGACTATCTACTTGGGTCCCTAGATCCCTTATTACTTCTTCAGATTTCAGGGGGTTACCTCCTATGTGGTAGTTCGCAGGTACTTTGTTTTTTCCAAAGGGGATTACTATGCATTGTTTAGCATTTAGCTTGAGACCATGGCTTTGACACCATGCATCAGTCTCATTAAGGCCGTTCTGGAGGATATCCATGATGGCCGGAGACTCTATTATAGCACCCAGTTTGCAGTCGTCCGCAAACTTGGTCAGCCACAGCCCTTCAGTGCTTGCCTGTACTTCTGAGAAGTATATGCCAAACAGGAGGGGCCCCAGGACAAAGCCCTGAGGTACACCGCTCGTTACTGGTCTGGATTCGGACATAGATCCCACTACTCTTACTTTGTGGGATCTGTCTAAGAGCCAGTTTGCGATCCATCTTGTGACGTAAGGGTTTATGCCCAGGTTGGTGAGTTTATCAATAATACCCGAATGGGGAATGGTGTCAAATGCTTTAGCAAGGTCAAGGTAAGCTGTGTGTACCTCCTTTCCCTTATCTATTGCCTGAGTAACTGTCTCAAAGAAGTCCACTAGGTTTAGGAGACATGATCTGCCCTTGACGAAGCCAGACTGTGTGGGGTCAAGTGTTTGGAGATTCCCAATCTCTCCATTTATGAGTTCCATAATGATTTGCTGCATTGCCTTACAGATCAGACTGGTCAGGCTTATTGTTCGGTAGTTTCCAGGGAAGGTTGTGGGCCCACCCTTGTGCAGTGGAACCACCATTGCTGTGCGCCATTCTATGGGCACATATCCTGTCGAGAGGCTGAGACTGAACAGGGTATTCAGATGCAGGGTTAATTCATTTTGGAGCTCGTGTATGACACAGCCCGGGACACCATCTGGTCCCATTGAGGCAGTGTTTTTAGCTTTAGATAGAGCCTTATTAACCAATGTATCAGTAATAATTGGAGTTACACAATCCCCTGGAATATTAATAGGCCCTGTAGCTGGTGGGAGGTTGGCGGGATTTGCACTGAATCTATCAGCCAAGATGTTAACAATGTCAGTGGGGTCAGTGTATTTTGTTCCATTTTGTACTAGCTCAGAACAGACCTGAGCGTTGCCATTTAGGTTTTTCACGTAACCATAGAAGGCCTTATGGTTATCCTTGGCAACCTTGGTAACCTTCTTTTTGAAATTGGCTTTAGTTGACTTGATGAGGGCCCTCAATTTCTTACTAATGCTGATCAGGGATGATTTTTCTACTTGAGATTTGGCCTTTTTTTGTATAAGTCTCCTCCTTTTATTGTATAGTTTCCTTATGGCCGGGGTCCACCAGACTGTTTTTTTCTTGCTTGAGGAAGGCTTCTTGGTTTTATTTGGGATAGCATGGTCCATGCCATCCTGAAGATGTATATAAAGTGCCTTCGTGTAGGATTCTGCATCCTGGATATCATTATCCTTCTGCAAGGGAATAGTGAAGCTTTCCACTTCTGACGGAAGTAGTTTGAAGTTTGCTTTGGAAAGTTTTTTTACAATGGTTTCTTTGACTGGGGGAGGTGGAGGGGTGAGGACGTCCAGGGTTATCAGTCTGTGGTCTGATCTGACCAGAGAGGGAGTGATAATGGGTGTGGTACAATGGGCACCCATATTTGTGATGACTAAATCCAATATGTTTTTCCCTTTAGTGGGAGAGCATACCAGTTGTTCAAGGGCATTTGAATTTATAAATTCTATGAACTGCTGGGCATAGGAGTTAGAACTTTGGTAGTTCACCCAGTCTATATCAGGGTAGTCGAAATCACCCAAAATTATGGTGTTGGGTAGGACCTTTATATTTTCCAATGCCTCAAGGAATGCTGAGTGAGCATCTTGGGACATGGTGGGTGATCTATAACAGGCTACAACTTGAAATGTGGTTTTGCCTGCTGATAGTTGCGCATGGATGATCTCTGGGGCATCATGCTGTGCCACTAACCTGGAGATGTGGGTATCCTTGATGAATATGGATACACCTCTGCCCTTTGTACTGCGATCTGGTAATTGAGGCCGGAGGGTATGATATGAATTGTAACCTGGTAGTGCTGGGGTGCTCTCTGGAGCCTTGAGCCAGGTTTCTATCACTGCACAAACATTGATTTTCTCCATACTGATGAGTGCCTCGAGTGTGTGCGTTTTGAGGTTGAGACTTCTGGCATTGAGTAGCATTACCCTTAGTTTTTGGTTACCTGTGCTGGTTACGGTGGTTGGTTTGCCCTTTGAGCCTTGCCTAAAAAAGGCACTATGGGGACGGCAAGAGCCTTGGCCAGTATTCAAAAGCCTAGGGGAGACAGGTGCAAACCATCTCTGGTGAAACAGTGAGGCTTGCTTATCATATCATCCCAGGCAGACAGACACTGGATCCCCAGAAAATGACACCAGAAGCTTAGCCAATTGTTGAAATTGATCATTTTGTCTTTGTTTTGTGGTATCATTCTAGGTGAAGGTAGTATGCTACTCAAGGTCAGGGTCATACCAGTTTGGGCTACATGATCAGAGAGCTCCTCAATGTCTCTTTTCATGTAGTCCTGGGAGGTACATCTTAGATCATTCACACCAACATGTACAATGACAGCGTCATACTTGTACTTGTTCTGGAGTGACCTAAGTGCCTGTGTTATGTGGCAGATCCTAGAACCCGACTGGCAGCTGACAGTAACCTTCTCCTTGTTCAGCCTGGTGAGTGGGACATCTGTGTGCCTTACTATAGAGTCTCCTGTTACTAGCGTGTTGGGCATGTTGTTTTGCCTTAGGGGCTGTGGTGAGGCACACTGCTGAGGTGAATTATGTGTTTTCTGGCTTGTGTTTCGAGGTGCAGGTTGCTTGCTTGTCTGCTTTGGAGGGCACTGTTTCTTTTTCAGATTGGTTCCTAGTGCCTCTGAATATGTTTTTGTGTATTTATGTGTATGTTTTACCGGTGCTTGTTTTGTAGATCCATGTGTGACTGGTGGTTTGATGCTAGTGTGTCTCTTCTCCTCTTGACTGTCTGTTACAGTCATGGGTTGAGAGCACTTAGCCTCCAGTCTGACTGTGTATTTGCATCTCTCACAAGTGTTTGTGTCTAGACGTAAGAGGAGAGGGTTGTCTGTATACATGAGGCAGTTGTGACATTGCCTCAGAATGCCCAATTCCACCAGATGAACTGGAGAGTTCACCTGAAGCTGACCTTTGGACATGCTTGGAAGAGTGAGTTTCACTTGTCTTGCTGACAGTCGAGGATCTTATGCTGTATTATAATAGTGCTGTCTAGGAGATTTGGAAAATAATAGTGCTGTCTAGGAGATTTGGACAAGTGCTGATTTGGGTTATGCAAGTGCTGCAATAAGAGCAGTTGATCTGAAGCACTTGAGTTGAGGCTTGCCTAGTTCTAAGGGAAATTTGCAGCGCAGACTTTGTGGAGCCAGGAATAGTATACCCCAGCTAACTGGCACTGCCTGACGCTGATCTGTGCACAAGACCGCACAAAAAGAGAGCTGCAGGGTTTTAAGAGAGAGAGATCAAGGAGTTTGGAATTGACCCAAAATGGCCAATAAAACTACAGTTTCTAGGCAGTAACCACTCCTACAGGGACAGGCAGGCTGCTCAGTGTTAACCACTGCCACTGGTGAACACAGAGACTTCCCTTTAGCCCAAGTAAGCACTGGCCTCCAAGAAACTTACAAGCAGTTCAGAACAGCAACTCTGTAACTGAACTTTTTTTAAATTATAGAAAGTGGGAAAACAGCAAGATTTTTTTTTTTTGTTTTTGTTTAAGGATAGCAGAGACACACAAGTAGCAAACTATTCAGAACAGTGCAATAAATGACCCCAACACATGTGTGCTAGGTCAGAGGCAGGTAAAATGCAATTTTAAGAAAAAAACGATTTTAAATTAAGTGCAACACAAAAAATGCAATAAACGGGCTCTAGGTATGTTCTAAATACTGTTTCTAACACAAATATCAATGTTTGCAAGCAAGAAAACACCGAAAAGTAGGTGGCAATGCAGTTTTTCTAAGAAATAAATCAGAAGAAAATACTTAAAGTCTCAAAAGTGGCTCCTTTCTTCTCTCAGCATTTTCTTCTCTTGGTAGGTGCTTTAGCAACAACTATCAACCCTGGAAAGACACAAAAACCACGCGGTTGCAGGATTTTAAGAGAAAGAGAGATCAAGCAGTTTGGAATTGACCCAAAATGGCCAATAAAACTACAGTTTCTAGGCAGTAACCACACCTACAGGGACAGGCAGGCTGCTCAGTGTTAACCACTGCCACTGGTGAACACAGAAACTTCCCTTTAGCACAAGTAAGCAGTGGCCTCCAAGAAACTTACAAAAAGTTCAGAACAGCAACTCTGTAACTGAACTTTTTTTAAATTACAGAAAGTGGGAAAATAGCACATTTTTTTTGTTTTTCTGTTTTTGTTTAAGGATAGCTGAGACACACAAGTAGCAAACTAGTCAGAACAGTGCAATAAATGACCCCAACACATGTGTGCTAAGTCAGAGGCAGGTAAAATGCAATTTTAAGAAAAAAATGATTTTAAATTAAGTGCAACACAAAAAATGCAATAAACAGGCTCTAGGTATGTTCTAAATACTGTTTCTATCACAGATATCAACTTTTGCAAGCAAGAAAATGCCGAAAGGTAGGCGGCAATGCTGTTTTTTTAAGAAATAAATCAGAAGAAAATACGTAAAATCTCAAAAGTGGCTCCTTTCTTCTCTCAGCATTTTCTCCTCTTGGTAGGTTCTTCAGCAACAACTATCAAGCCTGGAAAGATGCCAAAACAATGCGGTTGCAGGGTTTTAAGAGAGAGAGATCAAGAAGTTTGGAATTGACCCAAAATGGCCAATAAAACTACAGTTTCTAGGCAGTAACCACTCCTACAAGGACAGGCAGGCTGCTCAGTGTTAACCACTGCCACTGGTGAACACAGAGACTTCCCTTTAGCCCAAGTAAGCACTGGCCTCCAAGAAACTTACAAACAGTTCAGAACAGCAACTCTGTAACTGAACTTTTTTTAAATTATAGAAAGTGGGAAAATAGCAAGATTTTTTTGTTTTTCTGTTTTTGTTTAAGGATAGCTGAGACACACAAGTAGCAAACTAGTCAGAACAGAGCAATAAATGACCCCCAACACGTGTGTGCCAGGTCAGAGGCAGGTAAAATGCAATTTTAAGAAAAAACTATTTTAAATTAAGTGCAACACAAAAAATGTAATAAACAGGCTCTATGTATGTTCTAAATACTGTTTCTAACACAGATATCAACTTTTGCAAGCAAGAAAACACAGAAAAGTAGGTGGCAATGCCGTTTTTCTAAGAAATAAATCAGAAGAAAATATGTAAAATCTCAAAAGTGGCTCCTTTCTTCTCTCGGCATTTTCTCCTCTTGGTAGGTGCTTCAGCAACAACTATCAAGCCTGGAAAGCATCCTTCTCCCAATTTACCCAGCATCTCTCCTCAGCACATGTCCAAACCAATGCAATCTCACCTCTCTGGCTTTGTCTCCAAACCATCCAACCTGATCTGACCCTTTAATATACTCATTTCTAATGCTGTCCATCCTTGTCAAACTCAATGCAAATCTTAAAACATCTTTAATTCTGCCACTTCCAGCTGTTACTCCTGTCTTTTTAACAGTGTCACCATCTCTAACCCATATAACATTCGTGATCTCACTACCATCTTGAAGACCTTCCTTTTACTCTTACTGATACCCATCTGTCACAAGTCACTCCTGTCACTCTTATCCACTTACACCATCCTGCTTGCATTCTCTTCTTCACCTGTCTTCCACACTCACCATTACTCTGAACTGTTGATCCCTAGTATTTAAACTCATCCACCATCACCAATTCTACTCCCTGCATCCTCACCATTCCTCTGTCCTTCCACTCATTCCCATACATATATTCTGTCTTAATGCTGCTGACCTTCATTCCTCTCCTCTCTAGAGCATATCTCCCCCTCTCCAGGGTCTCCTTAACCTGCTCCATACTCTCACTACAAATCATAATATCGTCTGCAAATTTCCTAGTCCATAGGGACTCCTGTCTGATCTCATCTGTCAACCTGTCCATCACGATTGCAAATATGAAAGGGCTGAGGGCTGATCCTTGATGTGATCCCATCTTCACTTTGAATGCATCTATCACTCCTACCGCAGACCTCACCACTGTTACACTGCCCTTGTGCATATCCTGTACCACTCATACATACTTCTCTCCACTCCCAACTTCCTCATACAATACCACAATACCTGTCTAAGCACCCTGTTATATGCTTTCTCTAAGTCTACAAAGAAACTATGCAACTCCTTCTGACCTTCTCTATACTTCTCCATCAACATCCTTAGAGCAAACATCACATCTGTAGTGTTCTTTCCTGACATTAAACCATACTGCTGCTCACTAATCATCACCTCCCTTCTTAACCTAGCTTCCACTACTCTTTACCATAACTTCATGCTGTGTCTGATCAGTTCTATCCCTCTGTAGTTACTACAGCTCTGCACATCACCCTTATTCTTAAAGATCAGTAACAATACACTTCTTCTCCACTCCTCAGGCATCCTCTCACTTTTCAAGATTTCATTAAACAATGTGGTTAAAAACCTCACTGCAATTTCTCCTAAACAACTCCGTGATTCCACAGGTATGTCATCTAGACCAACAGCCTTTCCATTCTTCTTCCACTTCATTGCTGTCCTAATTTCCTCCTTGCTAATCTGTTGCACTTCCTGATTCACTATAGCCACATCATCCAACCTTCTCTCTCTCTCATTCTTTTCATTCCTCAGCCCCTCAAAGTACTCTTTCCATCTGGGCTTTACATGACTTTGATAAATTTGTTTTGCAGTTGACTGAGTAAGAAGGAGTGTAGTGAGAGAAATTGTTATTGCAATATTAAGCTCAGGCTTGGGTGCAAGCTAAGGCTGTTCAGTCAGTTAAGGTGGATTTGGCTGCCATTAGCATATTCATGCAGGTAGTGGGGCTACAGTATTTGATGAAATCTTGGACAGTAGCTCACATGTTGAAAGTGTTGCATAGAATCACAATTGGTAGGGCAGATAGGTGATGGCTTATGACAAAACAGGCCCTTAAGGTTTTTTGTTGGGTTTAGAGTTAATGAATGGTGACTCAGGAGATTATATATTATGGGTGACATTGTCAATGCAGATGTATCATGGAGTATTTAGAGTATCAGAGTTGTTGGGGTCACTGGTTTGGCAGGATGTGGCTGTATTTTTTGCTTCAGGAGAGATATGAAGAAAGCAATAAACCCAAACTGCTAATGAAACATGAAACACAGGCAGTGGTAAACTCCAAAATCTTTTGTAAATCCACCAATAAAAAGTTAGCACTTTCATTTACAACCGATATGCAAACATCTTCAGACTCTGTGTTTCGTGTTTCACTAGAGATATGGTTGTGTAGATCTAAGACAGACCAAATGGGGAGAGGTATGCATAGTATTCTGGCAAAGTATAGAAACGAACTGATGTACCCAGTGGGGTGGGCCAGGAGGACATGGTTGTCTCATACTGGGAGCCCACAGGACTTGCTTTTTCAGTCGAAAGGAGGTAAGCTGTTAATGGGAAATCAGTTTGTGTGCATGATGAGAAGAGCTTTTCAGTGTTTTGGTTTTCTGGGAGAGAGGTTTTCTACCCACTCATTTTGTACTGCAAGGGCTTCTGATTTGGCAAGAGAAGGTAGGCCAGTGGAGGTTATCAAGAGGGTGGATCATTGTTCTTCAAATGCCTTTTTTGATAATTCGTTAATTTTGTTGTTAATAATATATAGTAGGAAGATATATGTAGGAAAAGAGGTTGTCATTCTGAATCATTCCTATATTTATTGGGCAGCAAAGTGGGCTGCAGTTAGGCTGGATGGCAGTGAGCTGGGTATACATCATTTTGGATGGAGAGTTCTATGGCATGGTATCAGATGTCTCAGATGTCATTAACTCATGGAGGAGTTTGCAGACATACAGTTAAGGATTGGGATGCCATGAGTTTTGGTGGTTCATATGGCAGCTAATGATTTGGGAGTAATTCCAAAAAATGCAGTTGGTATTTAGGATATTGAAACATTTTACTACTTTAAAGGGGACATTTCTGGGAATGAGTATTGTGTGGTCTGAAATAGTACCGTGTTTATTTTGGAGGAATGCAGGCAGTTTTATAGGTATTGAGCTGATTTCTTAATTTTAGGTTATCAAGGTATTTGGGGAATTTGGGTATTCCTAAGATAGACCATAGGGACTTTGACTACAGGGAACCAGCTTGTTTTAGGGAGGATGGAGGGCCCCTAAGTGAGTTAGGTTTTGATTTATTTATTTATTGTACATTTGGCTTTGTTTTTGGAAGGTTTGGTGAAGGTGTTGCAGTAAGAGAGGGGGAACAGCCTATTACAGACTGCTGGGCAGAGAAGAATGGCAGGCCCTGTTGCCCCTCTGGTGTTATGTGTTGGATTGCAAGGAGGTTGGTTGAATATAGAAGTGAGCAACGTTATGCTGCTTCTGATAAGTGAGGTTAAGTGAGCAGTTAAGGTTGTGTGGCTTATTTTGGGGCAGGGTGAAGCGGATACTCTGCCCTGTTAAATTGCTACATGGATATTCATACTGTGAATAATACATCTATGAATGATGTTCAATAAAGCTGTGATTAAGAAAGTTTAAAAAAGGGTTGTCATATGCCATTTTGGTGTGGTATGAGTTATTTGAAGGGAATCGGGACAAATGAAGTTTGCAATAACCATCATCTACTTATGGAAATATTTGCACAGATGTAAAAAATGATGTATTTGTCACTGTATATGCAGTTTTTAGCAACTTAATTGGGCTTAAATATTTTCATTTTAAGAATGTATTTTTGTTGTATTCTATATTAATAGTGTATTATAGAAAACTGTAATTTCTCTGATGTTTTTGGAAATAGCCTGTTGTTTGCAGGCAGTGTTTTAACTCTGTTTCCTGTAATATACCCGATAGCTTACATAGATTAGGCTGTCATAAGCAATTTGTAATTGAATATGCTTTTGGTAAACATTTAGCAGTGCTTAAGACTTCAGTTATTTTTATTGAAAGTCATGGACAGAGTGTACTCAGTACAATTAAATGACACTGCCTACATCTTGCAACGAGTGAAGCATTTGGAAAATGTAAGAGAAGAGTTTCATGTAAATACAGATTAGTCTGGAACTCTAAGAAATAATGTTTTCTAACTTCTGAATTTCTTTTTCTCTCCCCCCCACCCCCAAGATGCTGTTGCTAAGCATAGAAAATATATTGATCTTTCTCACACTTAGAACTACAATTGTTTTGTACTCCCTTAAACCCTTAAAAGCACGTATAGTTTTCATGACATTTTAGAGTTCACGACAATGTTGCCAGCTGCATGATTTTGAAAGGCTGAATGATCATATAACAAAGGAAAATAGTAACAGAAAGTATTTTTACTGCATGATTTGGGAAGGAAAAGTTAACATTCTAAAGGACATGACATAGCTCTTTAGTACCGCTTAGAATTTAAGAATATTTTTCAGCCATTTAAGAAATCAAAACTGCAGATAGAGACTTCACATAAGTAATTAAGGTAAAACAACACATAAAATACATAAAACATCTCAAGTATCATATCACATTTATGTTTTTCTTTTCATCAGCATTTATACATTTTAGTTTATTTAGTGATACACAATTGTTTCACAATGTAGTGTTACAGTTGTGTATAGTCTAGCATGTCTCATTACTATTATACTATGTACAGTCAGAAGTCACTTCTAAAATATGGGATTCAAAATATTTGCTGCTAAATGCAGCCAGCGAACTGCAGCAAGCACACTAACTTATAATTATTATTTATAATTGCTAGTAACTGTCAATTTAAATATAACAGTAATAATTAAAATCAGAGCTGTATTTTATGTGTGTTGGCCAAATACAGTTTTTACATTCTCTCTTTAGAAACACATAGATGCATATTAACTAGTGCAAGTTAAAATATTAGAAAACATTTAACAAAAATGTATTTAACTAACCTATGTGTTTATTTTGATCAAACTGGTACACCTTGGCTTTACTTGTTACATGCTTAATAGCAGTAATACTATTAAAAATAAGAAAAAAATGGGAATTTACTCATCTACACCTCAGTACTGGTAAAGGTCAACAGTGGCATTTATAGTCATATGTTCTCTGGTTAGATGTAGGTGTAAAAAGTCTGAAGAAAAAAAAAAAAATATATATATATATATATATATATATATATATATATATATATATATATATATGTGTGTGTGTGGTGTGTGTGTGTGTGTGTGTGTGTGTGTGTGTGTGTGTGTGTGTGTGTGTGTGTGTGTGTAGTGAGAAAGAGTATTGTTGCATGTCTTCTAGCCTAAAATATTATTACTTTTTAAGATATCATGAACAGCAGCATAATATGTATTAGATATTATCCAGCTGTCCTATGTTAAACTTATGCAGACCAGTATAATAACATTTGCAAAAATAAATTAAAAAATATTTACATCACATAAGAAATTGTACATGAATACCCATAAGTTACTATACATAAATCTTTCACATATTAGCATTTTCAACAATAATGCCAATCAACTTACTTTTGTTTCTTAAATACTGTACTATTAGAAAGTATGGATTATACTGGAATTTATATATGCTGACTATGGTTTGGTCAATAAATATTATGTGAGATACAAATGACTGCTTGAACAAAAAACTGTGATTTCAGTTTACATTAGCCTTTTCAAAAGTGGAGTAGCAAGTTATAAAAACAATATTGCTGTCCCTACAAAGTACCTATTTTCTTTGAAAGATAGCAAATTCAAATTAAATTAAATGTAGTTTGTATTTGAAGAAATAACAAGAAACAGTAGACCAGGACAAGCATTTCTGATGAAGGGGAAACCATTGCTCTTATCTGAGGGCTGAGACCAAAAATAATGGGGACCAAAGGCCCAAAATAAGAGACCATTTTTATATATTACCCTAATTCCCCTCTAAAGGTTAATAAAACAACTGATTTTACATTACAATACATTTTCTGAAACTCCAGTGTTTGTTATGATTGACTATAATCTTCCATGATTTATCAGAAAATTAAAAATTGTATAAGGGATATGGCAAAAATATGAGGCAAAATCTGGGACAGCTAAGAGTTACATGGGAAATCAGGATGAACATTATGAGTTGCAAGATAAGTGATGTCTGCCTATCAGTGCATAGTCACATCTCTTTAGAAATGATTAGGCTTACACTGGGTACACTGATATCTGATGGTGATGACAAAGAGAATGGCTTTCCATGTGATGGTAATTATAAGTCATCTAAAAAGAAATGGCTGGTGATGCATAGATGATGGGGACAAGAAAGGGCCAAAATGCTCATTGGAATAATTAATTTGTGGTTTGATTAAAGAAGGAAGTTTACTACAGGGAGATATATTGTGTGAAATGGCTACAACACCTGCTGAGGAGAGATCCAAATTTGAAGATTACTGCCAAGGAGTGAAAGGGAAAAGTGGGTAGCAAAAGAGAGACAGAAATGCTAAAACAGCAAGAAATGGTAAATATTTATTAAAGAAAGAAAACATAACATAGTAGAGAAGGAATTCCTTAAATTATAGTATTCTTGGTGGCATTAAGGGAAGAACGTGAATACAGGCTTAGCTTGGAAGCTAGAAGAAATGAGAATAAAAGTAAAATATAGAACTGAAAAGAAAGATGGGAAGAAAAAAATGTACATAGATTTGAAGAGACGGACAGATAATGAAGGAAGTCCTTACTATAATGAATTTGTCCAGTGTTATAGTCTTCTTAGAATAGGATGCCAGGCAGAATTAGTTAACTTACATGAAGGTGAGATCTGCTTAGATGGCTTAACAATTGCATGAGAGGAACAAGCTTGATGGACTTAACCTAAACTTGTCTGACTAGGCTCAGAACTATTAGACAGGAATTAGATTACATTAAACAGACAAAGAGAATCAAACTGTAGAAGGGAGATGTATTGCCTCTGCAATGAATTGTATAAATAAAATGTTAGTTTTACAGTTGGTGTACTACAGGGGATTTAAAATAAAGCAGAAGAGGGGAAGGAACTTCCTGACTTATTTCTATCAGCTTAAGAATTGATGTTGCCATAATATAACCCAGGCAGATGGCATAAGATGGTTAGATACTGATATCTCTTACAAGGCGTTAACATTTTAGCTGCCAGCCTAATGAAGAAGAGGGTGAAGGCTTGACTGTGGCCCATATGACGCAAGTTTGATGAATGGCTTTGATGTCTGACAGGCTAACGGAGAAGATGAGCATGACCATTTTGAGAGGAGAGGACGTGTTCTTTAGAAGGCAGATCCCTCAAACACTGATGGATGCCAGATTTAGGAATGTCACCAGGACTAGACATGTGGGTAGACCAAGGTGGGATGGCTAACATAAGATGAGCCAACGCCGTCATCACAGGCCACATCTCAGGGCTCAGCAAGCCTACTCCAAAGAAAATCTATATGAGAGGAAGGGGAAAGGCTTAGAAAAGCCATGTCATCGTCATATGTGAAGCTGCCAGCTGTTAGCAATACTCCTTGCTCCTCTTTCTGGCAGCCATATGGTAATCTCTCCTTGGGTGGGGTTTGGGAGGGAAGGGGTAACAGCAGCTGAGGTGTGGGACTAGAAACAACAACAAAAAATTAAGCTAAAAGTGTCGCCTCTTACCTGGAAAAAATGCTATCAAAGTTTATAGGAAGAGATCAGTGGGTTCATATAAGAGATGATTGTACTGGAACACTTATGGCTTTTAAGGCTCTTCTTGGAAGAATGTGAAAGGGATCAAAATTGCTAACTGCTTGATATGAAAAAGACGCTTATCTAATCAAAGTGGTATTTCCAGTGAGGAGTATTTGGGACATTAAGCTATGGCCCCCTCATGCTCAATATCAAACTTTTCATTAATGAATCCCTGCCTTAAAAACAGAGGTGAGAGGAGTGCTGGGTAGAGCTGTTCACCATTTATGAATGTAACATTTCCTATAAAGTTGCCAGCAGAGACAGTGAGAATAGTTCTAAACACACACACTAGCACCAATGATATTTTTGGCAGACCTGACTATTCGATTAAACCTATTTTCCTCATGATTAAACAGAGATCCAAATCACACTGTTATGGATGAGCTGAGAACCGATTCAATGTTTTACAGAACTGACTAAACAATTCCTGTGGGAGGTTGAACTTCCTCAGCTGTCTCAGAAAGTACATTCGCTGTTGTGCCTTTTTTATGTTGGACCCTACATTGGCCTCCCACTTCAAGTCCTGGGAGATTATATATCCCAACAACTTGAAGGATTTCACAATTGACACAGCAGTATTAAATATAAACAGATCATATGTGAATTTACAAGGTAAGGTGTTGTACCTGCAAGATGTTGTTGACAACTTGCCTTTCCATAAACCAAGAAACTCCTATTGAGGTGCATTGCACAGAATATAGTGTTTTTTGTATTATTTTTGGAAATGAGGCATTGTAGGTTCAGTCTTTCACAATGACATGGCAGGAACTCTCTACTACAACAAACATTTCAGAGGTTGTATTTATTTAACAAAACAAAATATACACATACCATATTTTTTGCATTGAAAACTGCATGATATGGTATTGTTTATGGGAAAGAGGTTATACCCAACATCAGGGGTTTGATTCTTACACTTGCTACAGAACATGAGCAATGTACTGCCTTCATCAGTAGCACAGATGACTAAAACACTGACTAGAGGTCACATGCCCTCAGTTTTATTAATGCCTTGGGTGCTTAACAGCACATGCAGAAAGGTTGGGCATGCACGTAGGTACTACTCTGCAGCTGATTTCTGGTAAAAGCTGAGGATACTAGAGGAGTTTTTTTTTTACTAAGGGGGCAATGCTTCGAATGAGTTTCCTGCAAAGGAATCAATGATATGATATAAGCCCACTGCACATTGTCTCCCTTCGTGGCATGACTGCCCAGAGCAGTGGGAGCAGGTATTAAGCCTTGAACAGGGGAAAGCACTCCATTGATGGTAGTATCATGTTGCCTAAGCATACCCCAATTTCTTCACCTGCCTTGACCATTGATCAGAGTTAGTCCATCAGTAGCTAGTGTGGGTTTGTAAATCCAGAAGATGAGGGGCCCTGGAAACTGCTGATAGTTTCATGTCAGGAAGCCAATTATAAACCATGACAAGAAATACATTTTAAGGAATTTAAGGGATGATACCTCTGAAACATGGGGTACCCTTATAGTGGGAAACAACAAATGTTCTTCTTGGTAGCTCAGCCTCACTTAATTAAAGATCAAAGGCAGAAGACGTACCCATTAGTAGAGTTATTGTTTTTAAAATGCTGAAATTGCCAAGTATTATCAATGTCATCCAGCACTTTTTAAAAAGCCTCAAATATAAAATGATTATGTTGCTGAAAAGGGACTGCAATGTTTGAATATATATATATATATATATATATATATATATATATATATATATATATATATATATGTGTGTGTGTGTGTGTGTAATTGTGTAGAAATGCAATGTGTGTGCATCTGTATAATATTTATATTTAGTGGGATAGTAGGAAATAGACTTGATATGCCAGAGAAACAAATAAATAAGAAGAATTTTGGGGCTTTAGATCTTCATATGTATATGTTTGCCATTAGGACAGAAAGTTGTATAAGTATAGAGACTGAAGTAAGCACACAAAATTGATAATTTGATAAAGGAAGACTGGAAAGGTGGAATGGAGAGGAAGGGCAAGAAAAGGTGTATAAATGGAAAATAGAGTTCTTTGAAAAGGTTACTGTCCATAACAAAAGGAATGGGAGACTATGCAGAAGGTGGATGGTCAGCTTAAGATATCTGGAGTATGGTGAAATGTAAAATCAGTGCCAGCATACTGCAGTGAGTCAACTGGAATAGCAAGAGAACAGGAATCAAAGTTGCAGCAGATATGAAATCTGCAAACAAGTAGGTAAGAGTTAAGTTAAATCTTGGATAAGTGAATGATAGAAATCATATTTGTGATGGGCAATGTAATGTAATGCAGAAATGATATACAAGTCCAATCCAAAAGATTTAACTCTGGAAGCACAGCAATGAGAGATGCTGAGGGAGTATCTAACACATTGCTGACCTCAATTAGCTATTCTGTGAAAGTAGTGGTATAAGAGCAGGATGAAATACATAAGGAATTATCTCACAAAACTCTAAGTTTGCTCTCCTTGTGGTGAAGCAAAAGAGGAAACTGAAGGCAAAAGGGTATGTGGCTGTTCCTTTTAAGGAACAGGATTAGAGCTTCATACAAAAATCACTGGAAAAAAAACAGAAGTGGATCATTAGAGCAAACCATTACAGAAAGTAATATCATGGTATATTGAATGATGATGCAACATCAGATGGAGAAATTGACAGATAAGAATTAGAGTGTGTATAATTTCAGTGATAGCAACACATCAAAACAACTATATTTTGCACGGGATACTTGAATTCTGCTACTAAGCCATATTTTGCACTTTGCTGCTAGACTGTTGCAATGCAATTTATTATATAGTAGCAAAGTAAAACAGTGCATTTTTTTATATTGTATAAAGGACCATTAATGTCAATACTTCCCCATGCCATTAATCATTTAAGTCTTGCTGTTGATTCATTCATATATATGTTTTTCTAAATTTGATTTTGTTTGTTTGTTCATGTAGTCATTTTTGATACCTGTTTTATCTTATTCAGGGTCATGGGACAGCAAGAGCCTATTCAGTAACGCAACAGGTGAACAGATGTAAGGCACAGAGAGAAACAGTTTTAGGTAGTCAAATAGCCCATAACAACACACACACGCACACACACACACACACACACACACACACACACACACACACACACACACACACAGAAACACATCACATACACACACACACACACACACACACGTTCACACACACACACACACACACACACACACACACACACACACACATACATGCACTAGCCACAGACATACACACACAAGTACACACACCAGCTCCCCACATGTATACACACACAAACATTCACACGCACACACACACACACACACACACACACACACACACACACACACACACACACACACACACACACACACACACACACACACACACACACACACACACACACACACACACACACACACACATGCTTCCAAGTGGGCCCACACACATACACATGCACAACATGCAAACACAAAATACACACATACGTACATACATGCACTCAAGCAGGCTCGGGCATACACTCACATGCACAGCATGCACAAACATGTATGTAAGCATACACTCACATGCACAGCATGCACAAACATGTATGTAAACACACACACACACACACATCTACACGCACACACACACACACACACACACACCACATGGATGAGCACTAATACATACACACAACACACATGCACATGTATACAATTACACACACACCACAAGCACATATGCATACACAAATACACACACACCCTATAAAGGCATCCACAAATAATTTCAAAGCTTCTCAAGAAAACAATCTGGCTGTTTTGGGGATGAGGGAGAAAACTGAAGACTTTAGGAAAAATCCATGTGAACAAATGTAAGGCATGGCCACTCATCAGATTCTACAAAGGAGGCACACTAGCCTTGATCCTAACAAGTAAACTGAGCACTGGGAAGCAACAATACTATATGCGATTGTGCCACACAAGTTGTTTGTTGCCTTAGGCACCTTCCTTTGAGATTTAAAAAAAGCAGGCATTTGCTTATAAGGCAATCTGTGTTTTTCTGTATTTCTTTATTCTTCCCAATCTTGCATGTATTAAGTTAGACAAGCAAGTTTATATACAGTAATACTGTAGCCTTTTAATCCTGCTCTGTTCCCTCCCTCAAATAAAATAAATAAATAAATGAATAAATAAATAAATAAATAAAATATATACATATTTTATTCAGCTGCTCTTACTGTAACTGCCTTAATTATTGTTCTGTGTGCTATCTGTTCATTCGCTCTTACTCTGCACTTATTACTGCTTGTTAGTAGCCTTCTAATTTAATGCCTTCTGCACTTGTTTTTTAGTCATTTGTTAATTTAATTGCATTTATTTAAACTGTATTTGCCGTAATATTGCTACACACTCAAGTGTGCTAGCCTGCACTGCAATTTGAATTGTATTTACTGCTGTTTTAACTGCTTTTCTGAAAGAAAAAAAAAATTCTAAGCTTGTTTCCTGCCTTTCCTGTAACTAGTCTAGTCCAGATACAGACTTGCTGTATCCAGGACTGTTGGTAAGCTTCTGAGCCCCCCAAGCATTTCTGTGTTGGAGGGAAGCCTTCTAGCTTATCAGTGGGAGTGGTAAACACTAGGTAGCCTATCTACCACTGGAAGAATGGGTTTTGGCCCAGAAATTGTAGTTCATTGGTCGTTTGGGCAGTTTTTCCATCTCTTTCTACTTTCTGGTTTAAAAGCCAATGTTTGCATTTGGTCCCCGCCTTTTCTGTAACTAGTGTAGTCCAAGTACATATTTTCTGTATCCAGGACTGTTGGTAAGCTTCTGAGACCCCAAGCCCTTCTGTGTTTCAGAGAAGCCTTCTAGCTTATCAGTGGGAGTGGTAAGCACTAGGTAACTTATCTACCAGAGGAGGAGTGGTTTCTGGCCCAGAAATTATAGTTTATTTGCCGTTTGGGAAGTTTTTCCATCTCTTTCAACCTTCTGATTTATAAGCATGTGTTTACACTTGTTTCCTGCCTTTCCTGTTACTTAGGGTTGCCACATTTTCAAATGGCCATAGTGTGACATTTTCGGACACACATCAGAGTTTACAGGCCAACACAAACCCACGGTCAGTACAAAGGATAGAGCTTTACTTTTTTGCCTAAATAAATGCTTATTCTTGTAGCAGTTTAGTTGCTTATCCTGTTTCTTGTAACATGTAGGTATTTTAGATACAGAAATAACTATTTGGTGCAACTATTACATTACATATGGGACATAATTATCTCCTACAATCTCAGAACATTTGCCATTTTTAATATTTTTGGTCAGGACACAACCATCCAAAGAGGGACTGTCCCTCGCAAAGTGGGACATGTAGTAACCCTACTTTTACTAGTCTAGTCCAGGTACAGATTTGCTGTATCCAGGACTCTTTGTAAGCTTCTGAGCCCCCAAGCCTTTCCGTGTTGGAGGGAAGCCTTCTAGCTTATCAGTGGGAGTGGTAAGCATTAGGTAGCTATTGGCCATTTGGGCAGTTTTTTTCCATCTCTTTCAATTTTCTGGTTTAAAAGCCGCACTTGCACTTGTTTCCCACCTTTCGTGTAACTAGCCTAGTCCAGATACAGAGTTGCTGTATCCAGGACTGTTGGTAAGCTTCTGAGCCCCGCACGCCTTTCTGTGTTGGAGGAAAGCCTTCTAACTTATCAGTGGGAGTGATAAGCACTAGGTAGCCTGCCTACCACAAAAGGAGTGGTTCTTGGCCCAGAAATTGTAGTTTATTGACCATGTGGACAGTTTTTCCGTCTCTTTCAACTTTCTGGTTTAAAAGACCACATCTGCACTTGTTTCTCATCTTTCCTGTAACTAACCTACTGGGAAGCACTGGAAAGCCTTAAACTGATATAAACCTTCTAGCTTAGAAGAGAGACTTTGGAGTGATTAAGTATCAGTTTTCTGTACTTTCTTGCTGTACTTAACTGTTTTCTGCCTAAACACTGATTTTTCAGCGTTTATTGTGATTCAAAAGCTTGTTTTTTTTTTTTTACATATTGTACTTATTTGATTGCCTGCACTTTTAAAAAGTTGTTTTTTGTTTAAATAATTTAACTGTTGTAGGCTACACACTAAAGTGCGATAGCCTTTTCTGATCGTTTGTAGTTGTTTAAAGCTGTTTTAAGTGTATTTTTTTTTACTGAAATATAATGAAATCTGCCAGACCCCCACGAGGTAAATCCTCTGTGGTACAAAGTTATTTAAAAGTAAACCAAGAAGAATACCAACAGAGTCAAACACAGCCACAGACTGATAAGTCCAAAAATAAAGTCAATCCAAAATGATAAAAAATCCATGATTTATTGCAGGAACACACACAGGTAAGCACTTTCGCATAGGAGCTTCATCAGACCAAATAACGATTATTTGGTCTGATGAAGCTCCTATGCGAAAGCGCTTACCTGTGTGTGTTCCTGCAATAAATCGTGTATTTTTTATCATTTTGGATTGACTTTATTTTTGGACTTATTGGTCTGTGGCTGTGTTTGACTCTGTTGGTATTCTTCTTGGTTTATTTTTTTTTACTGTTTTTTGCCTTTTGCCTTGTCTTTTCAAAAAACAAAAACAAAAAAAAAAAAAAAAACAAAAAAAAAAAATTCCTTGTTTCCTGCCTTTCTAAGCTAGTATTGTCCAGTTTTCAGGCTAGTGCTGAATTCATGGCTGTGTTACAAGTTTCTGAGTTATCCATACCTTACTTGGATAGAAGGAAGTTTCTCTGTTAATCTGTGAGAGAGGGGAGCTTTGAGCAGCCTATCTGTCCCTGGAGGAGTGGTTCCAGCTGAGTAGTTAGTAGTTTATTGACCATTTTGGGCTAATTTCTATCTCTTTCATTTCCCTGCTATAAAAACCGCGTTTGCACAGTTTTGTGCATCGGGCAGTGCTGGTTAGCTAGGGTTAAATTATTCCCAGTTCCACTAAGTCTCCTCTTCAGTTTTTCCCTTGAAACTAGTCTAACTTTCAACCTAAGCACTCAAAAAGCATCCTACAGCCCAGCACTTGCTCAGACCTAATAGCAAGCACTAATATACCCTGATACTTGATTGCCCAACAGGGTAAGGCTCTTTATTCACCCCTCACCAACCAAGCGACTAAGCAGCTCACCCTACTATTCAGGCATGACCAAAGGGCAATTTCAGGTGTACGCCCCAATCCAGCTGGTGAATCTGGGTATCGTGAGGCAATGTTACAACTACCTCATTTACACAGAGAACCCGGTCCTCCTACCACAAAACACTAACATATGAGAGAGATGGAATTATACAGCCAAACTGGAGGCTAAGTTGTCTCCACCCAAGACTGGAACAGACAGTCAAGAGGAGAAGGTTAACACTTGCACCACACTTCCAAACACACATAGACCTAGTAAACCAGCACTGGCAAAAAATACACATAAATATACAAAATCATACTCGAAAGCTCAAATAAAAACTTGAAAAAGCATTAGAGACCTCCAAAGCAGACACCCAAACAACCTGCGCCTCCTGTCACAAACCAGACAACACATAAAACACAAAATCAGTGTGCCGCACAATCACAGCCCTTAAGGCGAAATAACATACCTAACACACTAGTAATAGGTGACTCTATAGTCAGGCACACTGACGTCCCACTCACTAGGCTGGACAAGCAGAAGGTTACTGTTAACTGCCTGTCGGGAGTCAGAATCCACCACATAACACATGCACTCAGGTCACTCCAGAACATGTACAAATATGACTTTGTCATTGTTCATGTTGGTGTGAATGACCTGAGATGTACCTCCCTGGACTACATGAAAACAGACATGGAAGAGCTCTCTGACCATGGAGCCCAGGCTGGTATCACCCTGACCCTGAGCAGCATCCTGCCCTCACCAAGAATGATACCTCAGTATAAAGAAAAAATTATCAATTTCATCAATTGGCCAAGCTTCTGGTGTCATTCAAAGGGGATCCAGTGTCTGTCAGCCTGGGATGACGTGCTCGACAAGCCGCATTGCTTCGCAAGAGACAGCTTGCACCTGTCACCCCTAGGCTTTTGAGTACTAGCCAAGGCTCTTACTGCCCCCATAGTGCCTTTTTTAGGCAAGGTTCCAAAGTCAAACCCACCTCCATAAACAGCAGAATTAACAAAAAACTGAGGGTTATGCTACTCAACTCCAGGAGTTTAAATCTCAAAGTGCACATGCCTGAAGCACTCCTCAGTATGGAGAACATCGACATCTGTGCAGTAACTGAAACCTGGTTCAAGGCTCCAGACAGCACCCCAGCACTACTGGGCTACAACTCGTACCACACGTTTTGGCCACAGAACGTGGACCAAAACACAAAAGGAGGGGGTGTATCCATATTCATTAGGGATACCTACACCTCCAGGTTAGAGGTGCAGCATAATAACTCTGAGATCATCCATGTGCAACTAACATCAGGCAAATCTGCAATGCAAATTGTGACCTGCTACAGATCACCTTCCATGACCCAGGACCACCACTCCACCTTTCTGGAGACACTGGAAAACATGAAGGTCCTACCAAACACCCTGATATTGGGCGATTTCAATTACCCTACCATTAATTGGGAAAACTACTCGAGTACAAACTCCCAGGCCCAGAGCTTCCTGGAATTCATCAACTCAAATTCCCTGGATCAGCTGGTAAACTCCCCTACCAGAGGTGGAAACATATTGGACCTGGTCATAACAAACATGGGTGACAGGTGTTCCACACCAGAGGTCAACCCGTCACTGGTTAGACCAGACCATAAACTAATCACTCTGGATGTCCACACACCACCACCACATCAACTAAGGAAACCACAGTAAAAAACTTTTCTGAAGCAAACTTCACCTTACTTAAGACAGAGGCAGTAAGTTTCACAGCCCCCACGCTAAAGGATAATGCTACCCAAGATGCAGAAACCTTTACAAATGCACTCTATGAGCACCTACAAGGATGCATGGATTGCGCCATCCCTAGCCAAACCAAGACTCACTCCTCTAAGAGAAGGAAACCAGTCTGGTGGACCTCTGCCATAAATAGGCTATACGATAGCAGGAGGAAACAAGTTCAGAAAAAAAGCAAATCTCAAGAAGGGAAGACATCCCTGATCAGTATCAATAAGAAACTACGGTCCCTCATAAAATCATCCAAGGCTAACTTTGAAAGAAAAATAGCCAAGGATTCAAAAGATAAGCACTGAACCAGTGCAAAATAGCACAAAATATACTGAACCTACTGATATTGTCAACATCCTGGCAGATAGATTCAAACTTCACCCCCCTCTCACCCCCAAAAGGGCCCACAACAATACCGGAAAAGTGTAGTGTCCTGGAAATCACAGATGCACAGGTAAAAATAGCCCTTTCAAAAGCCAAAAACACAGCATCAATGGGGTCAGATGGTGTCCCAGGCTGTGTCTTGCATGAACTACAGAACAAACTAACCCCCCTCCCCCCCACCTGAAAACCCTGTTCAACCTCAGCATCTCCACAGGCTATGTTCCCATAGAATGGAGCACAGCACTGGTTATTCCACTCCACAAAGGAAGGGACACAACTGACCCTGGTAACTATTGTCCCATAAGCCTAACTAGCCTGGTCTGCAAGGCTATGGAGCGCATCATCATGGAACTCATTAACAAAGACATTGGGAACCTCCAAACACTTGACCTGACCCAGTTCGGCTTTGTTAAAGGCAGATCATGCCTACTAAACCTGGTTGAATTCTTCAAGACAGTCACCAAGGCCATAGACGAGGGAAAGCTTGTTCACACAGCCTACCTTGACCTCACCAAGGCTTTTGACACCATTCCCCACTCAGGTATTACAGAAAAACTCACCAGCCTGAACATAAACCCCTACGTCACGAGATGGATTGCCAACTGGCTTACAGACAGAACTCACACGGTAAGAATAGCGAGCTCCAGGTCTGACTCTAAACCAGTCACAAGTGGTGTCCCGCAAGGCTCGGTCCTGGGACCCCTACTGTTTGGCATATACTTCTCAGAAGTACAGGCAAACACAGGAGGACTATGGCTAACCAAGTTTGTCGATGACTGCAAACTGGGAGCCATAATTGACTCTCTGGCTAACATGGACATCCTCCAAAAGGGCCTTACTGAGACGGACACCTGGTGTCAAAGTCATGGCCTCAAGCTAAATGTCAAAAAATGCATAGTCATCATGTTTGTGAAAAACAAAACACCCATGAATTACCACATAGGTGGCAGCCCCCTTAATACAGAAGAGGTAATAAGAGATCTGGGGACCCAGGTAGATAGTAATCTCTCCTTTGACAATCGTATTGCCAAAGTAGTTAGGAAATCCTTCTATGTGGCCCATCTAATTACTAAAGGGTTTGCATCTAGAAATAAAGAGGTTATAGTGCCCCGCTACTCTTCACTCATCAGACCCATCATAGAGTACAATGCCCCATTTGGGATGTACCTCACAAGACACTTCCAACAGCTGGAGAGACCACAAAAGCACCTCACCAAGAGGATTACTGGCCTCAAACATATGTCCTATGCATCCCGACTGAAAAAACTCCGGCTGTACTCAGTGGCATATCGCTTACTCAGAGGTGATCTCTGCCTGACTTACAAAGCCATGTCCAA
This sequence comes from Protopterus annectens, assembly GCF_019279795.1. NCBI lineage: Eukaryota > Metazoa > Chordata > Ceratodontiformes > Protopteridae > Protopterus > Protopterus annectens. Next base: position 984,565,611 of record NC_056729.1, read on the forward strand.
CTCACAATTGAAGGACATGCTCCATCAAAAGAAATCCAAGTCACTGCAAGCCATGTGCTCTAGTGAGCTAAACCTTACCACAAGAATAAATAGAACATGCTGGAGGGATAGATTCCTGTCACAGAGACTCCCCATGCTTTGGAACAAAATTCCAAACTACATCAGGCAGAGCCCCTCACTAACTCTCTTCAAGAAAAACCTTGACAAGTGGATGGGTAACAAAAAATACAGCCCTGGGATCACTTCATTGGCTCTGCTTGACAGAGGATCAGTTAATTAATCAATGTTATGGTGAAAGCCGACACACTCTGGCTAGGCTTATAAATGCCCTTGGGCAGATAGCCAAGTACCTACCTATGAACCTATGAACCTATGAACAATTTAGTCAGTTTAAAAGTGGATGGCAGGTCACTTCCTGATTAACTGCTGTTTCAAAAACAAATCCTTGCTAGTGGTGCTGGTTCTGTAGCTCACAGTGCAAAAAACTTGACAATGCCTCAGATGACCAGGGAATTGAACAGGAAGATTACAGCTGAAGGAGATGAGAAGGATGCAGGAGAATAACTAAAGCCAACTTACTCAACTTTGAGGTGAGAGCAGCTTGGTGCACTGCAGCATAGGTACTCAGTGCAGCCTGAGTGTTACAGAAATGCAGCACAGAACCAGTACATTTGAACATACAAGCAGCTTTCTTTGTAGTCAGGTATGACCATGCTAGGAAGTATAAGAGCAGCTGAGTGGGCCTTGTGAGCAACTCATAATGTATGTCATGAGATAACAGGAGCTAGAGCAGTGTAAAAATGTTGATGGCTGACTGCATGATAGCCTACCACAACTGACACACAGGAAGGTATTGATTTGGCTGATCAGGTAGCAGCTTGACTGATAGCAGGCATAAGGACACACACACACACACACACACACACACACACACACACACACACACACACACACACACACACACACGTTAGTGCATCATGATGACTGTGAGGTATTATGCTAACATCCTTCTCCACTATTATTAAGTCAAAAAAGTGTATGCTTAGCATAGTGAAGAATAAGGCAAAGTCCCATTCACAATTGGTGTTTTAATGGTGTGTGCTCTCATGCACCTGTCTGTGGAAAATGAAGCCATCCTTTGCTTTGATAACCTTCATGGGCTGTGGGTTTCTCTGGTATAGTAGGGAAATACAAGAACTTGACTGTATCTAGCAATGCTTTTCACAGCATGCACTAAAGTTTAGTATCAAGTTTATAACATGCAAATGGGACTAATAGGAAGAACAGGCCACTATTTACTCTGCATTGTGTAAGTTGTGGTCTGTTCCACAGACTCAGTCTAAACAGGGTGCCTTGTGAGTGTACAGGCTGTGCTGCACCACAGAGGGTAAGATTAAAGTTGAAGTTTATGAAGGGAAATAAGATGATATTACTACAGGAGTGGAAGGAAAGGGACAGAACACATTATACAAGCTTTCAAAACAGCAAGAAAATTAAACAAAAAAGTATGAAATGGCAGCAGTCTGTTATGAGAATGTACAGAAGCAAAGATGCTCAACCTAGAGAAAAATGAAAAAAAGTTTTTTTCATAAAAAATAAGTCAATATAATTCAAATTAAACAAATAAAGTTCAGAAATGTCCATCATTCTAAATAACTACACAGTTGTTAAAAATGCAGTTTCAAATGTGTATTTCATGGGAACTCTGTCAGTCCAGATAATATTTTATTAAAGATGCAAAAACAGAGTAGATTAGGTTGACTTAACTGCTTTTTTTATCTGTCATAAGTCATTTTCATATTTATTCTTTATTTATATCAAAACCTTATATAATTGCTCGGATGCATTATATGTGAGCAGTTATTCACATGTTAACTGTTAAGCTGTGGGGATCACAAAGTGGACAGGAAGTATGGGATCTGGTACATAATAAATGAAATCCGCTTTACTTTATGTTTAGCAAACCAGACTCAAGTGGTCTAATGACATGATATAAAGTATTTAATGTATTACACAGTCAAGACCCTGACACATTCTCCTTTTTCCATTTTTTTAGGATTAAATTATTGAACTGGATTTGAAAAGAACATAAGCATAGAGTAACATGCTATGCTGAGTATATTTCACTTTTGAGTCCAGAAGTAGTGGTTTCACCAGTCCACATTCAGACTATGCTAATCGGACTGACAGAGCCCTGTGCCTGATTTCAATTGGGGAAAAAGGTTTGCTATGGTGAATTAATTCAGCCCTGTACCTTGGCTGAATTAACAGAGCATTTCATTGAAAAAAATGGGAAATTTTGGAGGGACTAGCTACTGTACAGAATACCTTGAAGGAAGCCAGAATGCCTGCAGTACCAAGCTACACATACAAGTGGAGATGTAACTAGGATTTTGGTAAACCAGAGAGGGGAGCCTATGTCCACTCACGTGCACAGTTTTATGTTGTGTGTGCCATCAAGTAACTCCTATGGGGACAGCTTAATGTTTCATGTTTGTTAAACACACAGATTTAATTCCCTGGTGGGCTAGTTTTTCCACATACCAATCCCTCATCCTGGATGGGAAGAATGCAGTTATGATGTTCATGCTGGCCATTATGTCTGCATATACCATTCTGCCCTATACGTGGAGCTCCTGTGTTAGGACTTTTGGCTGTGCATGCCCACCTGTAAGTCCAACCTGGTATTACAGGTGGGCTTAACTTAGAAGACAGTATTGTTTGAATGGTGCTCCCTAGTGCATGTTATGTATACAGTATATGAAGTTATTTTTTCCCCTGAAGTGAATGACAAATTTGAATCTTATTTTGTTTTAATTTTATTTTATTATATTGGACATTTTTCTTTTAAAATAACTGTACATGAAGATTCATTGAGTTTATCAGGTGGACTTGGACATTTTGTGTATGTGCTTGTATTTTGCATTGTAAGCTTATATAATAGTACTTCAGTCTTTAGTCTGCAGCATAAATATTACAGGTGGGCTTAGGGCACTGTACACCAGATATATGTGTAAAAAATAAACTTTGTGTATACCAGTAAATATTGTTTATGTGTGTGCGTGTGTGTGTGTATTTGAGAAATTGTACGAGAGCAAAGGCAAAAATTTTCTGGTGCTACAGTATATATAACAATATATGTGTCTATGTATATGCAGGGAAATCAAACTGTGTGATGCAGAAATCAGGACTTGGCAAATTGATGGAATTCAAACAGCTCATTAGCAAAAAAAAAAAAAAAAAAAAAAAACTTTAGTTTTTGCAGAAGATATGGCTGGTTTACTTTTTGATTGATGTCAGCATTTAGGCCTATGTTTGTTAAATAAATTAGGCTATGAAACAGTTGATAGTAGTGTGTGTGTCCATGCTCATGCCTCATATCTGACTCTTAAAGTGACACCATGGGCAGACTTCACCATGCATGGAGTTTACTTGGCAAGTAGGGAATGACAATAGATTGCCAGTCCTTTGTTGTATACCTCAGACTCAAAGCACACACATATCTAGTAGTGTAGTAAATTAATATTGGGTTAGCAATTATGAGCAGTGGTGTTAACAAAATTATCTTTTAACACTTGTTCTAAAGACAGAGGAGCATGGGGGTATGTAGGTTTAATAGTAAAGGGTTGTCAATTAATTACTCTTCGACTAAGGTGAACTTCTTTCCTAGAAACAGTTTGTAGGACAGAACCATGAAAATGGTTTCAGATTGTTGTGTTTTATCTGAGACAATGCTTTGGTAGACCTAGTTTAAACTTGCAAAGGGCAAGGGGGGATATATTTCAAATAAAGAGGAAGCTAGACTAGTGTACGTAAAAGAGGTGGTGACATGGAAGTAAACGGCAGCTCGTAATCAGTTAGTAGGTTCTCAGAAAGTACAGATTATCGGGTGAGGCCTACAAATAAAGCTAGATAAATCTAATTTGAAAATCTCTGAAGAAAATGAAAAAATAAATCTGAATGATAAACAGACCATACACAGAAGAAATAAGTAAAAAGAATACTTCTAAATCATTGGCCTAGATGGTACAATAAAAGTGATTATTTATTCAAAACTTAATAGAGTTCTCAGAAAATGCTCCATTTTAATGTAGTAAGTTCAGAGCATCTATAAAATGCATCAAGAAACTTTTGGAGGAAAGTCAAAGAAGAATCAAAGAAATTGTATAAATATTTAGAGGGGGAATTTAATAAAGCCTACGCAGTCTTTTTCACCATGTAGGCATCATGCCACACCGCTTACACAAAAGTAAGCAGGTTTGCGATCCAGTAAGCACTGTTGGGTGGCACACATGCACTAGCCAAAGCAGGAAGTTCCATAGCATGCAAATCATCTCATAAGCAGGTAAATTTCATGCAAATGAAGCAGGTAGAGTGATCCAGCAAGCAGATAGGCAGCCCTGCAGATCCTGTATCAGTGTTCGTAGTGTAACAGAAAAATTCTGTGTACAGGAATGTAGGCAGAAAAAAGGGGCTGTAAAAATGTAGACTGAGGGACAGAAATGGCATACCACACACAGATATGAGTGAAAATATCATCTGTGCATCTCAAAAGTTATAGAAAATATGTTAAATTTTGTTTTTTTAATAATCTGGGCATGTTTGCTCGCCCCACCGCAGTATGCAAACATGCCTTAAAAAAAATGTGGAAATACAAAATTAATATTATGATACAGAAATGTATTACATGACTCTCTGTGGACTATCTACAATAATGCATTGTACATTTGGTGCTCTTGCTAAATTGGTAGGGATTGGAAGTGTGTAGTTTCCAGGTTGTGAGCGTGGATCCCTATGCAAATGAGGTGGAGTTATTGAATAGCATAATGGGGTAATCGTGTCCACATATCCCCTCCATGTAGGCAGAGAACCATGTTGGTGTCCACACAGGAGGTAGCTGACATCAGGGGAGGGTGTGTCCAATGACTACTAAGCTGACTGGAACTTAGCTGCACCTGTTTGTCCGGCACACCACTGTGTTGAGTGTGGAAGTCATGAGGCATACGCTTCCACATGTTTGCATGGTGAGCCACTGTGCTGAACATGGAAGTTTGGGTGGTGTGTCCACTGACAGCTGAACTTTGTTTACCTATGTGGTTCACGTTTGCATGGTGCATCACATTGCTGAGAGTATCTAACAGGCGATGTATTAATTAGCTTTGACCCTTTTTTAACTTAAACTAATCATTAAATGATGTTAATGATATACTAGGCAAGTGCAGTGCATCATAGGTAGCCAATTACTCAGGCAGCACCTACAGTAGAGCACTATAAAGTATGCATACACCCTACAATCTGACTTTTCCATCATACTCTGCACCATTGGCGTACAGACTTGGGATTTTTAACTGAGATAATGCTACGGGCTGCTGCAGGTCTGCTACATCTGTATATGCTAGATGCTGAAGTCAGTGCTGCTGGTGCTGTTGGCAATAGGCCTAGGCAGAGAAGGAGAAGAGTGTTCAGGCCCAGGGTAACTTTCCAGGAGCTACATGAGTTGGAGATTGTAGAGCACTACAGGGTGGACAGGGACATACTACAAGAACCCACTGAGTTCCGCCGCCCTCAACTCAGACCCAGAGCCAACAGAGAGGAACCCATCCCAGTGGAAACAAAGGTATGTGCAGCCCTTATTATAATAGCCACAAGTACCTTCCAAAGACCAACTGGGGACATGATGGGGGTCTCACAGGCATCAGCAGCTGGGGTACTCCACCAATTTCTGGATGCCATGCTTCCACATGCCAGTGAGCACATTTATTTTCCCACATGCCAGTGAGCACATTTATTTTCTCCTCACCCCTGAGGCGAAGGCCAGCAAAATGCAATACTGCTAACCTGAGGTACTGTGTGCCATAGATTGCACTCATGTACACATCAAGGCACCACCTGATAAGAAGGGTGGAATCTATGTCAACTGCAAGGGGTTCTACTCCATCAACTGCCAGGGAATGTGCAATGCCCAGGCCATTATCATGAATGTGTGTGCTGGCAGCCCCCCACCAGTGCCAAAGTCACCATAGTCACACTCTCAGGAGGACTTGGAGGAAGTGCCCCTTGATGATGTCCCTGTAGGCAGACATAGGCATGCCCAGTATGCCTTGGCATGGCTACAAGACAATGCATAGCACATTCACGTACAACCTGCGGCCCTAGGGACTGAAACCTTACTCGTACTCACATATAGATGTCAAAATAGCTGATGCCAGGCAATCCACACAACCTGTACCTATTCATGTATTGGCTGCATACTGCTTGCATCACACAGAGCCAGCCCTGAACTACAGGTCCATCAATTGCTGCATTCGCAAGTTAAGTCTCTAGCCTGCGCACTAATTGTAAGGATTACTATAATATGGTGTCATATGTATGGATCTGCTGCTGTTATGCAAGGAAATACAGTGAAATGTTTGGACAGATGTAACATCCACATGGGACTACTGATACCCAGTCCAGTAGTATGTGTTCCTTAATATTCACTAGGCCTCATGGTTGGAATATTCAGAACATCAGGCAAGGGAGATGTTAAACAGTGGCCATACATGATATGCAGACAACTGTCTACCCAAGCTGATCATGGGCTGTCATTCCCCCACCCCCTATACAGCAGTGTACCCATATAACTGCTTTAACAAAAATCAGCTATGGTATATCAGTGGACCGAGCAATTTCTGGGCTGAAAGATAGATATCCCTCACACATGATGTATCTCTCTTCATGCAGGATGAAAATGTACATATTTATGCTGTTGATTGTTTGATGAATGACTCCTCTCTGTCTGGCAACCTATGTGGTTCAGTGGACTAGGGAAGCTAGCATGGGTGATGGTGTTGGTGGTTCTAATCTGGAATTACTCCCTTCGTCTTAGTGCAAAAAAAACTGGACCAAACCAGAAAGATTTGGGGACAAAAGCCAAAACATAGGGACAGATTTCAAATATTGCTCCCATAAACCTAGAAAGTTGCTGGAAGTAAAGGTATTGCATAACTACATATTTCCTGAAAGATATATAAAGTCTGAAACACAAATGTTTGCCTGTAGTTAGTGCAATGTAGTGACATCACTATTCAATAATTCACCAGAAGACCACAACTGTATGAGGAACAGACCAAACATATGAGGCAAAACTCTGGACATTCTGTAAAAATCAGGACAGTTGAGAGGTATGCAGACTGTCAGTCTGTTGGTGGTGTAACATTATCATTCTCAGTCACATATTACTGTACACAGCTGGGGAATTGCATGGACATTTTGAGTGAAGTGCAGTACTGCAGAAACAAGGGTGGATGTTAATGTCAGTAACATAAAAAATCCTGGACTGGAGTACAGGTATGTGTGGCCTGGAGTGACTTTATACATACTGACAGTCCCACTGGGCATGCCCAGACATGTAGATAAAATGAGCGCAGTTCTGTTGCCCCTTCTTCAAAATTACCTGTTATGTATAAATGTCTATACACAGACATAAATGTATACATATCCATCTGTCACTGTCTCTCTCACACGTGCATAGTATACCTATTGCTATGTAGCATCAAATATATACCAATATATATATATATATATATATATATATATATATATATATATATATAGCTATATATATATTAAAATGATACATACACTCCCCCATATATCTACATAACACATATACATAGCATACACACACACACACACACACACACACACACACACACAGCTATATTTATATATACATCATTTTTTAAGTACAGACATATGTGTGTAGATGTTTGTATTGTCTGACACCCTAATGGTGAGTGAGTTTGCACTATCATACAGCCATACTGTTGCTCAAAGGATCCAAACTATGGGCACAAAAGTACATAATCCACTTACCTACAGACCCCTGTGTAGAGAGACATGGGTGAGCAGGTGGTGTAATGTATAATGTTGTCAATGCACATATGGACAGTGTACATTGCCCCTGCCCACAGATTTGCCTTTGTAACTGCAAGCAGCCACATATGGCTGTACTGGTAACTGTACGCAAAAAGCTAGGACAAAAACAGTTATCTCACTGGTAGGATACTAGATGCAGATAACAGTATGAAGCAATATCACGCTACAAGCCACAGTTGCTGTTCAACACAAGCCTAGTTTGTGTAATGCACAAGTTCTGTACCTGCAATCACATATACAACAGACTTAATCTGTGGCATGTGTGATAAGTACTATGATCTGTAGTGTATAAAACTAGATAGGTAGAGGTTCGAATCTCACTCCAGCCCACTTGGTGTGTGAGTGAGTGTGTGTGTGTGTGTGTGTGTGTGTGTGTGTGTGTGTGTGTGTGTGTGTGTGTGTGTGTGTGTGTGTGTGTGTGTGTGTGTGTGTATTCCCCTGCAAAACAATGGACATGCTCTCATTGGCTATCCACCTGCAATAGTTATGCACATTTTGGGCCTGTAACTTGCTGCTACTTTCCAAACTGCCCTCTTCTACAAGGCCTGGTAATGACAGCCACCTTAAGACTAGCAGCTGACAGTGTAGAATTCAATGTAATTCATGGTGCATGTTATAAGTACTGTGATCTACAGTGTATAAAACTAGATAGGTAGAGTTTCTAATCTCACTCCAGCCCACTTGGTGCATGTGTATATATCTGTATGGCATAACCTTGGTAACCTAGACATAGGCAGGGTTTTGCAGTGTTTTATTTGTAGTTGGTGATGTGGTCCCCCAAAGGACTGACCACAGCAAAGCCTGCTTTTGTCATCAAGCATAATATGTCCTAAACTGATAGTACTAGCAGACATGAGGTGTGTTGTGTGCAACATGTACTGTGATCTGTAGTATGCATCATTACATAGATAAGTGTTCACATCTACATACAGCCAACTTTCTATATGTGTGTGCCTTGACATGTCCTATATGTACTGATTGGAAGTGGTGCTAGCCTCAATGTAGCCATGTTTGTGTGTGAGCCTGTTAGAGCATTGTGCATCATGTTATGGAACCATAACATGTTTGAACTGAACTAGAATAATACCCATTCAGCCCTCACAATCACAGACATAGTCATACTCATAGTTACAGGGTCAGCACATATATCCCCAATGCAAGAGCTATACAGGCAGATGCCCTGTTTTGAGATGAAAGTAACCCAGCCAATCAGACAGATGGCATGTGCTGAGGTGCACTGAGGTGTTCTGTGTGCCATTAGGTAGGGTTCTGTTCCAAGGGTGTGTTTCAGTCAGCTAGACAAATCTCTCCCACAAGCTTATAGTACTAACTTCACATACTAGGTTAATGTCCTTACAATGAGTCATCCATCTACTATGCTATACAGCCAATACAATATCATACAACATAAGGTACACAAATGTATGTGGTGTACTATTGACAAATGCCATTAAGCAGTATCTGTTGGTAACCACTACAACTGGCATGGTGAACCAAGACTGCATTACACAAGTACATGTTAACTAATATAATCACACTGTGCATAAGACACATAGCTTCATTTCCTTGCATCAATGGTGAAGATCACAGGGTGTTGTGTGTGGGGGTGCAGGTGGCCAAGGATGGCCCATATGGTAGACAGCATGTATGTAGGTCAGGAGAGGACCTTGTAAGTTGGACCATGGAGAGGTGTCATTTGTGTCTGTTGGTGACCTGCATTTGAAAGTGGTGTGTGAGTGTGTGCGTGTACACATTCAAGTTCAGTGCTATCTTGATACGTGTGTATGTTGGACAGCTTTGGACTGTACATGGTAGAGCTGACAGTTCACCATCTCCAGCCATGAACACGGGAACTGGTTCTGCCAGGAATGGCACTGGCAACTCCATGCCAAAGGTCATAAATGGTGTTAGTGCCTGATAGTGACTGCTGACTGCTGAGACCATTTCCCCCATGGTACCACCCAGGACCACAATCCCATGGCCTGCCACATCATGGTGTGGACAGCACACTACTCTCTGTAGTGCTGGAGGTACTGCCACTACGGGAGAGTGAGGGTGCATGGCCACTTGGACTCTCGGCAGATCGGGTTGCTGACCTACGTCCATGGGTCCAATGCTCCACTCCAACCATATATTCCAACAGACAATGTGTGGTCCAAGACAGACAATGTCTCAGCCCACCATCTGTCCACTGCATCAGTGAACTGATCCAGGGTGCCCCCAGTGTGCTGGAGGCAGTCTCAGATGTCAGGCTGTGCTGTATCCATAACCCTAAGTATATGTCTGGTGTTCCTTTCAGAATGTGCCTGTGCCTCCATGATGGCCCTAAACATGCACTAAGTGACCTGTGATATGACACCTGCAACAGGTGGTTGATGGATAGTGGGCCTCCTACAATCACTCCTGTCAATCTGGCTGTGTGGGACCTCACCAGCTGTTATCTGTGGCCTCCATTGACAGGGTACTTGTGGGCATACAGATGGTGTATGGCAACAATGGGGGCAGAAGAGGGATGTCTACCTCTTGGACAAATCCAGCCCCCAACACCCCCACCTGTGCCTCACTGTAGCCACCATCATCATCACAGTCCGAAGAGACATTGGCATTAGGTTGTGTAGGGGACAGACACCAACCACCATAGTCACCTGCAGTAAGAAAGAAAAGAGCACTACAATAATACCTGCACTATTTGTACGCAAAGCCTCCTAGACTCATAACAATAAAGACCCACAACTGGATTAGCAGTGAAACAACTTTCTTCTCCGCTGTTGTCCACAAAACACTTCTTCAGAACAAAATACAAATTCAATTCAGGAACTTTATAATAATCACTTGAAGTAAATTGAGTAAAACATTACCAGTAATATTTACCTTTTAATTAATCAGTATGACATTATACTTGAAAAATCAACACAAAAAAACCCAGTACACCTCTCTTAACAAATATATGAAAATACACATTTCACTGTCTAATGTATTTACCTTCAACCTGTTGTATTTTAAAAGGCATTTTAGATTCCTTGCCTCATTTAAACCAGGTGCCTTATCTGATCTTAGCAATAGCTGCCAAAGTGTATATGTTTGTTGAACTACACTCCTGTGAATACCCTTCGAGAAACCTTAGGTAGCTGTTCCAGACTGGAATTTAAAAACACCCTACACTGTTTACACAGATAGCTATGTTTACATAGGCATTATTCTGGCCCTTAATCATACTAGAGCATAATTCTTCCTTAACAAAACAAGTGTCATGCTTACTAGGAGTCAGACCATGGCCTTGGGCAATACCCGATGGACTTGTGAAAGTGGGTGGGGTAATGTCAGTACCACCGCATGTTGCAGCACAACAAGGTAATACATCCATATATCTCACATTTACAGTAGCTGCTATGTTACTTGTTGTATTGGTCATAATCTGAGTATGAGTGTATAACTGAGGTTAAACACCCCTAAAAGAACAAATACCTGATGCCCACATAAAAGTATCTATAACCTGACACACTGACTGCTACAGTATTACAATGCTAATCACAGTAAACTTACCTGCACGCTCCTCAGCTGTGGAAACTGTGGCATCCACCTCCATGATGTATGGTGTGATTGATGCCTGGGAGCTGTTGTGTGTGTCTAGGTATGCCAGGAATTCCTCAGTGGCCGAGAGTGGTTTAAGTATGATTTAATTCTCCACATCCGAGAAGGGTGCATGGTGTCTACTGTACAAAATTCCTGAAAGACAACAAAAGGAGAACACATTACAGGGTAACATATGTAGACATACACTATGTACAGAAACAGCAAGGCCAAAATGGCTGGCACTAACCACTGCTTGCTCACATATGTCATACTCCACACTTGCAAACAAAGTGTGTGGCTACAACTGAGATAGTAGCAATAGCCAGGTATTCTTGTGTGTGCCATGACAGCTAGTGCTGTATTATCATATACTCAGCACTCAGGTCTACTGTGGTGTGTCTCCTATGGGCAACCCCTCAATAATATGTCATACGAACAATGCCACATAAATAGCAGTGTGCTTTTACAATCCCTATAAAGGAACAGTCCAACGAAACCAGTATGCCACAATGGCAAAAGGCAATGTGCCCTTGATGTTTTGTATGCCCTGTGTAGTTAAGACAGCAGGAGGTCACTGACATGTCATTATCACAGGTCTAAGACAGGCTTAATGCTGTTATCACTATTCCCTGTAAGTATTCACTCATCTGCAACCTGTTGTGCACAAAAACATTTACATACCTGATGTAGCGCAGTACTCCTCAGTTGATATGTGGTGATAGTATAGTTGTCACAATGGCATGCTCTTTGTGAGGAAGGTCTCATACAGAATCATTCCCCATAGCCAGCTGCTCGCCATTTAAACCTGCTTCCCAGAAGTAGTTGATTGCCTCTAAACCAATCTGTGGTTCTGAAATACAAATTGCAGCAAAAGCAGCTGATTTGCATTATCATCAGCCAATGACATGCAATCACTGTAGAATATACAGTGTAAGGCCCTCATGTTGATTAGGGCCCCTTTCTTTTATGTTGTGCTGGATAATACTGGGGTGAGGAGGCTACATTGTCGCAGAGGGTAGGTCTGCTACAGGCTGCAGGTAATAGACATAGGCAGAGAGTGTGAAGACTTTGGATGACAACAAGCTGTCAGAGTAACTGTGTGAGCTGTGTCATCTTAGTTGTAGACCCAGGCCCAGAGTCAGAGTACCCTCTACACTCTAATGAAGGCATGTGTTTAAGGTATATTAGTATATGTATATTAGGCAATGGTATCAATAACAGAGTACTAGGCAACATATTTGATGTGTCCTTGAGCAAGATGGGGTATATCTATATATATCTATCTATATATATATATATATATATATATATATATATATATATATATATATATATATATATATATATATATATATATATATATGTATGTATGAATACGGCCACCATTTGGTCATCTGCCAGGCCATGTACTGCACTCTGGTAGTAATTTGCAGAGTGTATGAGGGTAGTCCTTGTTAAAACAGGAACTTCAAATGTGTATGTTTGTTGTTCAGCTGTGGTAATCTGCACTGTGACTCTGAAAGGATTGTGTGGTGCACTGTAATATTAGTGGCCCTCATTTGCAATACCTGAGTTGGCATTTTCTGTGAAAGCATATTACTGCATGACGTGACAATTTATGCAAATATACATTTGCTATAGGGATATGTGTAGTGTGTTCCTACCTGCAGGCCTGTAACTTACATCAGTTAAAAGCAGTCAATTATTTTGACATGTATTGTGTGGATAAAGAGTGCAGGACTCTTTCATTAATTGCTGGCTTCATAATACTGAAAATGCAGTGCTACACATCATTGGATTTGAACCCAGGACTGTGTGTGGCAAAAATCCAGTTTATGAGACATTTAACAGACAGAACTAGAGAGTCACTGCTGCCACAGGTATATTTGCAAGACATATGTGCACACCTACAAACTGTGACAATCATGTTCTACAGCCATCAGTATGTGCAAGGCTTTATATGGATGTATTTCTGCACCAGTGTCCCAGTTGCACATGTATTTTGCCATTAATTCTTGAGCAGCTGTCTTTCTACATGTTGTTGATAACAGGGCACATGTACCTGCAATCAGAGGCCTCACTTACATCCATTGCCTTTGTAGAGGTGTACTATTGCACCAGAGTCCCAGGATCACTTCCATGTTTTCCATTAAGTTTTATTATTTATTAAAGTTTGCACGGCTCACCGCTCAGCTACCCTGAAATGTGCTTAATGACTGTAACTGGCAATTACTATGTCTTTTTTTAAAACACCTGTTTTAAGTAAGAGTTGCATGATGTGGCAGGTTGATGCACTGGTCTGCAGGTGTGATGGTCTCGGGTTCAAAAAATGGGACAGGTGTTTATTTTGTAAATATGTGATAGAATTTTATGGGCACATATAATCAATATAGCTCTATTTAGCTGAGCTTAGCAAAGCTGCACTACGCGGCATGCCACACAGCATTGTGCTAAAAAATATAAAGAAAAGAAAAACACGGAGATAGTGAAATGGTGAAATGGGGTGCAAGCAGGCAGAAAAATATAGTGGTAGACAGGTAGGGATGTGCAGAAAAGGTGTAGGAAAGAACCATAACTATCCTTTTCTTGTGCAGCAAACAACTATGCACTTTGGCAGAATATGTACATGGATTTGAACTCTCACCCAGAGAGAGGGGTGAGGACAAAATAACTGCATTGTCGAGCCAACTGGACCAAATTACTTGTGTCCAGTGGACAAATGAGTGAACTGGAGAGCTATGTATGGGGTGATATATATATATATATATATATATATATATATATATATATATATATATTTTTTTTTTTTTTTTTTTTTTTTGTGACTGGTACCCATTTTTTTAAGGTGTGCGCGGAATGGTGGGGAAGTGAGATAGGTACATGTGGGAGAGGTAAGTTGGATAGATGAGGCTGCATTTGCAGACAGACAAGACAGTAGACAAGGGTGGTGTGTGATACATTTGGGGGGTGAACACCTTAGAGAGGGAGGGTGTTGTGGCATCCAAGTCCCATGAGCCTCCAGATGGCAGCAGCATGAATCACAACCCCATCCATGGGACTGTCAACACTGTTCCTTCACTGCCCCGAGGGTGGCAGTGCTGGAGGCTGGACACTGGGGTGAGCCTGCCCCACCAGGGTGGGCAGCATGCCCTCAATCTGATGCCTGTAGTGGTCATACCCACAGTAGACTATCCTGCACATCAAGACCGGCAGCTAATCCTGGGTGACAACCCCACCCTCCACCACTGCTCCCAGAGGTGGGCCAGGCCCTATCACATGGAGTGGTACTACCTGACACCACAGGCAGTGCAGATGCAGCACAGGGGCCACCACCAGTCTATGTCCCAGACATGCTGGGACTCTGTGCCATGGACGATTGAGGCAAGGTAGGGGATCAACTGGAACCAGCCTACCTTGATGTGTTGTAATTGAGATATAGCAATAAGTTGAGGTTAGTTATGAACACATCGTTGTTAGTATTAACAGGATGGGACATCATTTTAATTAACCCAGATATATAGCAATGTGCATTATGTGTGAGACAATATGAAATAACAGAACAGTCAGTATTCTGACAACATGCCAGTAGCAGTTAAAGCATAAGGCTGACCAAACGGTTAATTTAACAAGATATGTTAATATGAAAGCATAATAACACATACAAATAATAAACCACATTTCCCAATATATAGTTATTGTAACAATATATGTTAATAGTAAACAATAATAATAAATAACAATAATAGATACATGAAGATAAGGGGTGGGGACAGAAAGCAAAACAGTCCATTAGTGAAATTGCAGATTATATCTCTGAAAACAATGCTAATATTTACTGTACAGGTTTGTATTGTCAGTTTTGTGTACATTGACTACAAGTCTCCTATAGGTGATGTAGCATGTACATACTTCTCAAGCTATTTGCATGGGACAGTATGGGCCAAGCAATAACAAATGCAGGTACATGACTAGACAGAACAGTTGTACATCATGTGGATTTATATAATTACCAAGGTGTTCTGTAAGTGGATTTGGTAATACTTTGTATTCCAGGTAATCATTCCTGTGGTAATCCTGTTTCAGATGGATTATGGAATATTAAGTGCAGTACAAGAAATTGTGACACATGAGAGGCAAGTTGGTGTACAGTACATAAACTAGACAGCCGTCATGCCTTAGTTGCCAGGCATGGGAATAGAACCCAATAGCTGTGACTGCAGGGGAAATCTGCAAATAATGTAATAACTGACTGCAGCAACTTAGTACAGACAGGCAAGGAATACAGCCATACTGGAAGTAGACAGATTGATTTATGAATCAGCAATGCTGGTGAACACATTATTCTTATTCATTTTAAAACTCGTGAAATCAAAACACAATGCCTGCTCATAACATGGGCTACCTCACTCATATACCTTTTGTTCCTGGTGAGAGAGAAAATGTGAACATTATGTGACTGATAGTAGGCTGGAGATAACCTAAAACTATACTATGAGTTGAGCAATATAAGTTACAGGACATTTATTTTGCATTATATAACTATTACAGTGTTATAATTGACTGCCCCAACAGTAGAACACACATGCATGGAATACAACCATACTGCATATATTAAAATAACTTTATTTTAGTATTAACAATGCTGGTGAACATTTTGTTTTGTTATTGTTTTGAAATATTTGTGAAGTACACACACAATAGCTGTCTATGGAGTGGGCTACTCACACATATACCTTTATTACCTGATGTAGGAAGAACAATGAGCATTATGTAACCGGTATTGTCCTGGAGACAGCCTTGCAAACTACTATGAGTTAAGCAATACAGTCTGAGGGCCATTAGTTTTGGATTCTACAGCTATTACAGTGTTACATTTCACTGCAGCAACCTTGCCATAGACAAACAATGCATACAGCTCTACTGCAATGGTTATGACAACACAATCCTGCTGAACATTTTGCTTACTGTTAGTGATATTGTTTATTGAGCTTCAATTGTTATTGTCCATGTATTGCACTACAGTTCTAATAGCCCATTTATTGCACTACAGTTCAACTTTCCCATTTATTGCACTAGAATTTTTCTTGTGCATACTTTACTGCAGTAAATGCTTTACGCTTTCTTGCTTATTGCACTACAGTTACCACACTAAATCCATACTTACCACACTCATGGAGCAGCCTGGCCAGGTGCCTAGCATAGGACTCAACATTGCAAACCCTCTCAGCTGCAGCTGTTGGGAGAGAAACATACCATTATGTATACCAGTTTCGCAGACATTCAGCTTGCATTTTGGTAAGACAGAGTAAGGCATACTTACATAATTGTGGGGCCTTCCCATCTCTAGCTTCTTGGACTCAGGTGTTCAAGGTTCCACTCTTTCTTCTTTTCAGGTCATCATAATGGTGATGACATTGCTCACCTGTGCGGGGGATACCAGTAACACTGGTGAGTTCCCTAGCCAAACGGTCATACTCTCTGAGACCTGGAATTAGCCAGGATGCGTGGTTTTGTACCAGAATCCCAGCCATGACCCTGGACTTCTGAATACCCCACTTATGCACCCAAAAGCACACATCTTCGCCAACACTGCCTGTCATACCAACAGTTGATTAAACTCCAATGAATGATGCAGAATTCCTACCTATTGGTCTTAATATAGGCTGTTTTCCCACCCTTAAACATCATTGAGCAGCATTCAAAAAAGTACCATGTTGCTTAGTATTGTGCAAAATGAGCTAAGCAGTGCTGGGCAGTGTGAAAATTCTCAGAACCATGGTTTTGGCAAAGCGTATTACTGCGCAAACATGGGTAGCCATTAACATGTTTAAGAACTGTTTAGCATGAATGAGCAGTACTTAGCAAAGTGCAGCAGTGCCAAGTTTCACAATACTTTTATTAAATTATAAAACATAGTCTGCCTGTTATGGACTCGAATGCAGGACCTACTATACATAAGGCCATAACTATTCATGTAGTTAGTTGGATGTTACAAAAACTGGTATACCTTCACATATATCACTGGGCTACATGCTAGCATTGCTGAGCACTGCACCACACCACACAAAACATACTTAAACATACCTATAATTAATTAATTACATCTGGTTTCTATTTTTAGATGTCTGGCAGGTGTCAGTTATGTATGTATAAGGTCTGTTCAACTCTGCTGCGCTCTGCTCCATGCAAACGGCAATTAAAAAAAATTTTTTAAAAAATTAACTATGATAATTAATTTCATCTGGTTTCTATTTTTAGATGTCTGGCAGGTGCCAGCTGTCTATATGCGAGCACAGCTTAGCACTGCTGTGCTCCATGTTTACACACATGATGAAAAAAAATAATAAAAGATCATAAAAATGACATATTATACATTTGACACACTTCACAACAGTGGTGGGGAGCATTACAGGGAGCCTCACACTCATCTGCAGCCATGGCTAGCTGTACACCTCTCCCTACACTGATTCAATATCCCTGTTCTTCAGCTCTCCCTTGACAGTTCATTATTTTATTTATTTATTTAACATCTGTTTAGCAGGGAAGTCTGACTTGGAACAAAGCCAATATTCAGTGGAGTCCCAGTGGAGAAACACTCCAGACTAATGTCTTTGTAACATGGGAGGAAGCCGGAGTACCCAGAGAAAACCCACATGAATGCAGGAAGGGCATACAGACTCTACACAGAAGGCACTCCAGTTGAGAATCAAACCGGAGAACCTTTTGCTGTGAGGCGACAATGCTATCACTGCACCACTCCGCCATCCAAGCATTAATATGCATGGTGTGCTGCCAAGGGGGAACTGTGGCCATGTACATAGATGCATTCCATGTAGATTTATATGGTGCCTTTACGGATTTTATTTAATCCTGGGGTTAGTGAATAACAAGAGTAAGACAAAGGGAAGGAATTTAATACAGAATGAGTCAAATCATGATGATATCACCCACCTCTGCAGGAGCCAGCTTTGTGGTATGGATATTTTATTTAGGATGTCACTCTTTGCTAACTTAGTGTTTCTCTTTCTATCTTTCTCTTCTTCCCCTTTTTCCTTATAATATACGTCTGCAATTCATTGCTGAAGCATATACAGAAACCAAAAGAAAAGTTTGTATGCATTGTGTGTATGTACGTGTGTGTGTGACTGTGTGTGTGTAGTGTGTGTGTGTGTGTGTGTGTGTGTGTGTGTGTGTGTGTGTGTGTGTGTGTGTGTGTGTGTGTGTGTGTGTATGCTAGGATTAAGGCCTGTTTGGCTAATATTGATAAATGAATAACTATGTGCATATGTGTAATGTCCTTAAATGAAAAAACAGAGTCAAACCTGTGCAGTACTTCTGATATCATGGGTTCATTTTAATCTTTGCAGTTTATAAAATGTCCAGCTTATTCTAATATATTCAGCCATGGGCACTTAATAAAGTAGGAGAAAGTAAAGAAAGAAAGAAACTAAATAAGAAATTATACTTTTTTTGGCAAATGGCCACAACAGATTAAACAAATACACACAAGTTAATAAAAAAGACAGAAGGTGACACATTGTCTCCCCTCCTCATCTAGCACTAATAACGTTACATTCCCACTGCACTCTGGGCAGGGCTTCACTGACTCTAGTTTGTAAACATGAAAGTTAGATGTGGAATTGGCTGTTTTTCCTTTATCTTCTGGATTCGGAAAAGAATTAAAGGCAGGCTTATGAACAATCAACCATACATTGAAAACTGAGAAAAAAATGGTCATGAAATTTAGACTTTCATAGAAATATAATCCTAATTGTGGTACACAAAGATGACCACAAGTAACTAAAGTAAGCTAATCATTCAGAAAATGATCAGAAAAACACAGGAAAGAAAAATGTAAGCAAAGCTATGATTTATATTATGATTTTTATTTTTTGTTTATTTTTTTTAAAGTATCTAAGACATAAGTCTAATCTTTGTAGGTCAGATCTGGGAGGAAACAATAGACTGGAGGGCTAGCAAAGTAACAAAACTCAGTTCCAAATGGAATGTAGTCCAACTAACAAACAGTAGATCATCAGGCACACTTAAAGGGAAACAACAAGCATCTGCAGGTAAAGGTGTACAGAGTAAAAGTCAACAAATGCTGAACAGCTGTGGATAGCTGTAGAATGAGCGCAGTTCATATGAGTTGTTATGTGCAGAAAGAGTAGTCATTGAGAAGCTTGGCATGCAAAAGGTCAGGCATTCAAAAGCAGTCATGCTCTTGAGAATGCAGAAATATTTTACTTAATGAAAAACATTTCTGAAATACTGCTGTAAAAAGCTAAAAGTGTCACAGAATATTGAGTTCTGTGTTTTTGTTTATTGCTGTTCTGTATGAGTGTTTCAGGTGGGAGGGCTGAAAGACTCAAACTCATGTTTCTTAAGAACGTTTACTCTGACACATGCTCTACCTCAAAGAAAAAAAGTGCCTTGCACTTTGTCATAATCTTATATTATGTACTAGTTCTGTAGAACAGCAACTTTGTGCAGAATTTAGCCTTCTATGCCTGATCGATTAGCCACCTGAGCAACTCTGTTTTACATCCTGATTGTGTGAACCAACAATTTTTTTTTCCAAATAGTCAATACAAAATCATCACTGATGTACACAACTGTAGTATACTTAGATGTAATTATTGAATTTGATAGAGCTGAAAAGAGATGTTTCTCAAAAATGTATAGGTAAACCACCTTTGTAAATAACTACCTACAAGCAGGACATTTCCATCCACAGCATGTAAAAAGTACAGCTGTGTACACTTACCATAAATGTAGATGTTCAAGTGTATTCACTGTTGCAGTCAACACATTTGGGTTATCCCTGCCAGGGTAGCCCTCGGCCGGCCCGAATACCAGAGACTTAGTATTTCTGCGTCAGTTGCTGTCGCTTGAGGACTGACGTCAGGTCGTCAGGAGTATAAAGAAAGGCAGCTGATGCCATTACATCAGTTTTTCTTGACCTAACCTGTCAGGAGCCCAAAATAGGAGGCCAGGTTCTGATGGAAGAACCCCACCAGACGAAATAAATACCAATATGTCCATTGTAAGGAGAAGAAAACAACAGGGAAGAATGCTAATAAAAGGAGAAAGAGAATAAGGGAGATAGAGGGAGGGAAACCAGGACTGCAACAATGAATACACTCAAGCATCTACATTTATGGTAAGTATACATAACTGTACTATGTTCTTTGTGTTTCACTGTCACAGTCATCACATTTGGGTAGATTCCCAAAGCTGAGGAAATGGGTGGAGGCAGTCAAGGAAACTATGGGCTGACTAGGATGCCCTGCAAGAATGCAGATGCAAACCCTGCTCTGGATTTGGAGACGAGAGGCACATGGTAATGCTTGGTAAAAGTGTGAACAGATGTCCAGGTGGCAGCCTCCAGGATGTCCCTCGTGAAGCCTCCTTTGAGAAAAGCTGCAGAGGTGGAGTCTGCTCTGGTAGAGTGTGTCTTGAACCCCTTGGGAGGAGGCTTTCCATGTTGTTTGTAGCAGAAATGGATGCAGTGTGCTATCTATTTAGAAATGGGTTGCTTGGAGATGGCTTTGCCTTCTGCACTTGTAGCAAAGCTAACCAGCAATTGGTCAGACTTTCCAAAGGATTTAGTCCTGTCCAGATAAAATCTGAGCTGTCTGTGCACATCTAGAGAGTGAAGAATCCTTTCTCCCTTGTTCTGGGGATTAGGAAAGAAGGTGGGCAAATGAATGAAATGGTTGAGAGTCACACTGGACACCACCTTGGGCACGAAGGATGGGTTAGTTCTGTGCATACCTCTCAACTCTATCAAATTACTCATTTTTTACTGAGTTTTGGGGTCCTAATAATGGGGTGCCATGATTTCCGAGTGGCACCCCTTCATTTTTTTTTGAACTGACGTCATCACATGCGCAATGATGTCAGCTCCATCAGGGCTACCAGCCTGTCAGAATTGTGCTCAAGAGCTCACCTGCACACATTTTGGCTGGCTCAATATTTCCAGCTGGCTGTTGCTGTTCAAATGATCTGCGAGTGGGAAGGAAACAGTGGGACTCTGAGGTGTGAGCAGGATGTATTTATTCTGTATTCTGGCAAGCAGGGTGAACAGAAAGGACTTGGCTGCAAGTAGGAAACATGCTTATTTATTCAGAAAGGACTGCTGTGTTTATTCTGGCGAGCTGGGTGAACGGAAAGGAGTGTGTGTGTGTGTGTGTGTGTGTGTGTGTGTGTGTGTGTGTGTGTGTGTGTGTGTGTGTGTGTGTGTGTGAATATTTTTCTAACAATGTTTACTTTGAAGTTTGAACTGGGGTACATTATGTTTATGTACAAGACTGTTTAGTTCTTATACTTCTTACTGTCTTATGAACAATCCGGTACTGTTTTTCTAGCACTGATGTTAGTTTAAACTGTGGAGTGCTTACATGTATTATATTATGTACGACGAGAGAGAGAAAGTTTTTTTCCAGTGTACTGTCTGCACTGCTACTTCCTTTGCAAATGGCTCAATTGGAAAGAGTGTGTACTGAGTGAGAGCTGTTAGTTATTTTGTAGTTCAGATGAGAGGGTTTTTATGTATTCCAAGTTTGCACTGTCTGCTGTTATGGCCCGACTGCTGTTATGGGCATAAAATAGAAGCAGTCCATTGTTATTTCTTGCATTCTGCTAGTCCCTTTCTAAAGGGGTCAATTGTTGAGTGTACTGCACGTAATCATATTAAGTGAGAGATGTTATTAGTTTGAATTACAGTCTGGTAGTTTTGTCTTTCTGCTGTCTATTTTTTTATTTCTTGCATTCTGCTAGTTCCTTTGCAAAGGGCTCAGTTGGAGAGTGTACTGCAAGTGTCCCTTTGCAAAGGGCTCAGTTGGAGAGTGAGAGAGTGTTAGTTTTTGTTTTCCTACTGTTATAACTGAAGGGTAAGTGTCTTTGAATGTAGTTCAGGGGGCTGTTTTTTTATTTCTAGCATTCTGCTAGTTCCTTGGAAATTAAGCGAGAGCTGTTATTAGTTTATTAGTTTGCAGTTCAGACAAGTCTGCTAGTTCCTTTGCAATTAAGTGAGAGTGAGAACTGTTAGTTTATTATTCAGACTGCTATTAAGGGCACAAATATAAATGTGGTCTGTTTTTGCCTTCTACTAGTTCCTTTGCAATTAAGCGACAGCTGTAGTTCAGCATTTTCTTATTTCTTACATTCTGCTGCTAGATCCTTTACAATTGAGAGTTGTTATTAGTTTATAGTTCAGATGAGTCTGCTAGTTCCTTTGAAATTAAGTGAGAGCTGTTATTAGTTTATAGTTCAGACGAGAGGTAGAATTTTTTTTCTGCACTGCTGTTATTAAGAGCACAAATGCACACACAGCTGGTGTGTTTGTGTGTGTGTGTGTGTGTGTGTGTGTGTGTGTGTGTGTGTGTGTGTGTGTGTATGTGTGTGTATGTGTGCGTGTGTTGTGTGTGTGTGAGTGTGTGCGTGTGTGTGTGTGTGTGTGTGTGTGTGTGTGTGTGTGTGTGTGTGTGTGTGTGTGTGTATGTGTAAACTGCCTGGTAGTTAGGATTACCCAGACTCAAACCCTGTACCTTAGGTACAAAGAACAAGAGCCTAAATTCCCCACCCATACCACCACTCATGGTTCAAGGAGTTTCTCCACTGTCCAAAGTTTCATACTTTTGGTCTGTTCCTCTTAAAATTTGTGGTTTTCTGGCAAATCAGTGAGAAATAAATTCACTAAATAATGATAACCATTTTATTTTGAGTCTTCTTATCTTTCATCCATTCCCCGTTGCAATATTACTAGGTTATTATTTTTGTAACGTAACATAGGCAATTTATTCTTCAAGGGCAATGTGCACTTAGATTATAGATAAAACAATGAAATGTAAAGTTGTTTGCTAGCAGCAACCTCTTGATTAGTTACAGATCTCTTTAATGTGGAATTATTTAGATGACTTTTTGCATTTTCTGGGGATGTGGGTTGCAATGTTTTTTCAATGAATGTGAGTTTCAAGGGCAGAGAAGCTTTAATGCTCAGTCTATTTTCATTGTGAGACTGTATCGCTTTGTTTACTGGATGTCTATTAGTGTTTGTGCTATAAAGATAAATAAAGTAAAGCAAATGACTAAAAAGGGTTTTAGCCATTGTGGCTGGTCTGTGTTATATTTTTTTGGCTTTAAAATACAAGTTTTAAATAAAATCAAAATAATCATTGTAGAAGTAATGCAGTATGCACATTAGTATTTATGGTAGATGGGGTGAAATAGTCAAGTAATGGGACATTTGAATGGTTACAGATGGGCGGGCTATGTATGGGGGCCCCATTAAACCATGATTTTGTGAGAAGGAAAAGGCAGCAAATTGAAATACAGCCCCAAGTGGCACAAACCACAAACTCTAGCTATGCAACTGATCAGTATGTCATGGAGAATGACATTTGGAGGTCCTAGCAAACTATAATATTTTTTTGCTAAGATTAGAATATTGTCTACCATTAAATGCCCTACTTTTACCCCTAAACTAACATACTGCAAGTCACCAAAACAAAATTCTAAGGTTAATCATCTTTTCCCTTTTCATTGAACATCATTGCTACACATTTAAAAACATGGTTACCATTTACTACAGGGTCTGGGACCATATTTTGGTTCTGTTCTTCAGTTTGCGTTTGAAAGGTGGTATCCCACAATTTCATCAGAGTGGATGGGGTTACATACTTATGTATGCAAATTGTATGTTAATCAGCACACAGATTTGTACCTATTTTTCATGAGCCTTTGTCCAGATCTTTGATATTTTCAGGTTGAGAGGTATGGTTCTGAGGGATGCCTTGTCTGCATGAAAAATGATGAAGGGTTCCACAGCCATGATTGCTTGCAGCTCAGAGACTCTTCTGGCTGAAGTGATGGCTAGAAGGAAAGCTGTCTTCCAGGGGAGAAATTTTAGCACTGCAGAAGAAGCTGGTTCGAAAGAGGCAGGGTGAGCTTTTCAAGATAAAGTTAAGGGCCCAAGCTGATGTTGGTGCTCTTCTGGTGGGCCTCAAGTTGCTAGCCACGCTAAGGAACTGTTTGATCAAAGAGTGTGGAAAATGAGCAGAAATAGCAGAGGCATGAATTTCTATAAAGGAGAAAGAGATGCCATTGTGTAGTAGGTCAGCTAAATAATCCAGGATGAGCGGAATGGAGGGTTGTGCCATATTAGCTTCCTTAGCCTGGATCCAGCTGCAGAAACATTTCCATTTATCTGCATAAGACTTTCTGTTGGTAGGGCATCTGGCCTCCATTATAACATCCAGAACCTGTTTACTCATGATGGCAGATTGGTTAGGGGTTAGGGAATAAGCCAAGCTGCCAAATTGAGTGTCTACAATTTCGGATGCATGAATTCCTCTTCCCTCTAGTTCTGGAGGTTTGGAATTTGAGGAAGATGCCAAGGAGGCAGTAGGGACAGGCTGTCCAGCAAGTGGTACCAGTGTTGGTAGGGCCAGTCTGGAGCTATGAGCATGGTAGTTGTTTTTTTCCCCTTATTTTGAGCAGTACCTTGGGGATGAGAGGTAGGGGAGGAAAGGCATAGACTGATAGATTGACCTAGGGGATGGACAGGACGTCCACTTTCCAAGCCATGCAGTGATGCTCCCTCGTGCAGAATTTGCTGAGCTTATGGTTGGTGTGGGAGGCAAAGAGGTCGACCTTCATGGTGCCCCATTTCTGAGTTATTAGGATGAAGGTGCTTCTGTTGAGTTGCCACTCTTGTAGGTCCAGAAGATTTCTGCTTAATTAGTCTGCCAGAGATTTGAAAGCCTGGTAGGTATTGTGGGAATAGGTGTAGATCCATGGAAGAGGCTGTGAGCCAAAGGGTCATGGCCAGCCTGCATAGAGGGTAGGAGTGAATCCTTCCCTGCCTGTTGATGTACCACATCACAGTGGTGTTATCTGTTTTGATCAGTAGAACCCCTGGAGACAGAAGGGGTTTGAAAGCTATCAAGCCGTGCTGCACAGCCATCATCTTTTTTGATTGATGTGCAAAGGGATTTGCTGTGGCCTCCAATGGCCCTGTATGCATCTGCCATCTAAGTGTGCACCCCAAGCATAGTCTGATGCATCTGTGGTGAGGGTCTGGGTGGCAGGGGTGGGGAGAAGGGCATTCTCTTGTTGTGAGAGCATGCTGTTTCCCACCAAAGAAAATCCTTTCTGAGGCAAGGAATTATATAGGTAGAAGAGTTTCCAGGTCTTGAGAGTGTTGACACCAAAGGCTCTTTAGGTACCATTGAGGTTTCCTCATATGTAGTCTGGCTTATGGAATGAGTAGAATGCAAGATGCCATGAACCCCAGAGCTTGCAGGATCTTCCTT
Organism: Protopterus annectens; assembly: GCF_019279795.1. Classification (NCBI taxonomy): domain Eukaryota; kingdom Metazoa; phylum Chordata; order Ceratodontiformes; family Protopteridae; genus Protopterus; species Protopterus annectens. The sequence goes on from NC_056729.1 coordinate 984,591,422, forward strand.
GCAGACAGCTGGGGCCTGGTGGCTAGTTGAGAGTAGTAGGCTGTCAGGAAAATTTGTTTCTCTGGTGTAAGGTATGCCATCTGGGATGCTGTGTCCAGACTTGCTCCCAGGAAGATTATCTTTTGAGTGGGCACCTGTTCGGATTTCTTTTCATTGATAGTGTACCCAGAAAGATTAGCAGGGTCTTTACAAAGAAAAACCAAGAAATGAACACCAATCTTTATTGTAAGAACCAAGAAGCAACTTCTCCAAGCATCGATTAATACAATCCAGTGTATTGGCCCACTGAATGTGGAATGACGTTAAAAAAATTAATGACATCAACTGTAAGAAACCTTACTTCATGGTCAAAAAATAATTGATTCAGTTTACTTAAAAAGTGCCTGGAATCAATCCCTATGAGTTGCTCATCCTTCAAAACATTTTTCAATATCAAGTCAATATATGTCTCAATAAAATAGGTCTTAGAACCAGCTACACTAACAATAGGCCTCATTGGAGGATCATACAGGTCTTTGTGTATTTTAGGGCTACCAAAAATATTCGGTACCCTAGGATACTTGACATTCAAAAAATTGTAGGCATCAATATCTATTTGGCCTTGCTCTAATAAATCTTTTAGGGCTAAATCAATTTTGTAATGAGAGATATTGACATAATTAACAGATATTTCTTCATCGGTAGTCTCGTCTAACAGCACATTCATTCTTTTATAGTAGTCCGTTTTGGACATTATAACTACACCTCCCCCTTTATCGGGTTTCATTACCCGTACAGTTTTATCTAATATCAATTTCTTAAGCAGCAATGTTTCATGTGGACTTAAATTGTGTGGGCCTTGGTCGCCCTTACATTTCAATAAATTTCTAAATTCAAAGTCACACATAGATTCAAAAAGAACCAAAATATTAACTAAGGGGGTGTTGTAGACACTACGTTTCCATACCGAAATAGTTTTCTCAACATGCAAAGTGTTATCAAATAGTAACTTGAAATTCAATTTCCAGACAAAGCATTTCAAGTCCAAAATCAGTTCCACAAGCTTAGCCCTTTGCGTCGGGACAAAATTAAAGCCTTTACTGAACAATTCAGCTATACCAGAGTCAAACATTATGGGAAAAAGTTATAAACAATAAAATCTCCTTGTGCATTGTCATATGTGATTTGTACAACCTCGCCACCTCCATTAAAAACCCCTTCAGTTTCTTACCTCAAAGCTTGTATGTTGTTAAAGTCCTTACCTGTTGGTCTAGTTTGCTCATGGTCTAGACAGTTGATGTTTGAATTTAATTCCACCTGTTTTGGTGGAATTGTCCATTCTGGTGGGGAAAGTTCTTCTGTCTCCCATGTTGTTGATTCCACAAGGACTGATATTGCAATCACCTGGTCTGGTCTCATATCCTTTCGGATCTTCGAGGAAAGTCCTACACCAAAGGGACTTGATAGGCCGGTCGCTGTTCAGCTCCACCTGCACGAACTTTATGATTGTTGTCTGATTGGCTGGTTGTTGTATTGGTATAGTTCCTATGGAAAGGCTTCGGATAGGCATGACCTGCCTGATAAGCCACAATATCTCGATCTAATTTCTTCCCCTTCCGCAGTTGGTCATCCCCTGCCAATTTATCAGTTTTGTCAAGCACACTTTTGTATGTTAAAGTAGAGTGCTAAAACAAAAGATCTTCATGAAGCTTTTTATCGAGATCAATCAACTCAGCATGTAAAGAGTCAATAAGGGAAATATTATGTTTTATGAGCAACTGCATTAGTTCAGTACCTTGCCAATCAAACAGGGCTATCAAATCCTTATGCAGGGTAGAATGAGGAATTAGTCCATTAGAAAACTTCCAATAACAAAGCCCTTTAGGGACCTACCCTGCATAAGTATTTAATAGCCCTGTTTGATCGGCAAGGTACCAAACTAATGCAGTTGCTCATAAAACATAACATTTCCCTTACTGACTCTTTACATGCTGAGTTGATTGATCTTTATAAAAAGCTTCATGAAGATCTTTTTTTTGAACACTCTACTTATCGTACAAAAGTGTGCTTGACAAAGCTGATAAATTGGCAGGGGATGACCAGCTGCGGAAGGAGAAGAAATTGGATCGAGATATTAAGGCTTACCAGGCAAGTTGTGCCTATCCTAAGCTTTTCCATAGGAACTATACCAATACAATGACCAGCCAATCAGACAACAATCAGGAAGTTCGTGCGGGTGGAGCTGAACAGCGACCAGCCAATCAAGTCCCTTTGGGGTGGCACTTTCCCCGAAGATCCGAAAGGATACGAAACCAGATGAGGTGACCGCAATATCGGTCCTCGTGAAATCGACAATGAGGGAGACAGGAGAACTTTCCCCACCAGAATGGACAATTCCACCAAAACAGGTGGAACTAAATTCAAACGTCAACTGTCTAGATCATGAGCAAACCGGACCAACAGGTAATGACTTTAACAACACACAATCTTTGGGGCAAGAAACCAAAGGGGGTTTTAATAGAGGTGGTGAGGTTGTACAAACCACATACACCAACGCACAAGGAGATTTTATTGCTTATATATAATGTTTGACTCTGGTATAGCTGAATTGTTCAGTAAAGGCTTCAATTTTGTCCCAACGCAAAAGACTAAGCTTGTGGAACTGATTTTGGACTTGAAATGCTTTGTCCAGAAATTGAATTTCAAGTTACTATTTGATAACACTTTGCATGTTGAGAAAACTATTTCAGTATGGAAACATAGTGTCTACAACACCCCCTTAGTTAATATTTTTGATCTTTTCGAATCTATGTATGACTTTGAATTTAGAAATTTATTGAAATGTAAGGGAGACCAAGGCCCACACAATTTAAGTCCACATGAAATGTTGTTGCTTAAGAAATTGATATTAGATAAAACTGTGCGGATAATTAAACCCAATAAAGGGAGAGGGGTAGTTATAATGTCCAAAACGGACTGCAATAATAGAATGAACGTGTTGTTGTTAGACGGGACTGCCTATGAAGAAGTAGCTGCTAATTATGTCAATATCTCTCGTTACAAAATTGATGTAGCCCTAAAAGATTTATTAGACCAAGGCCAAATAGATATTGATGTCTACAATTTTTTTGAATGTCAAGTATCCTATGGTACCGAATATTTTCGACATCCATAAAATACACAATGACTGTATAATCTTCCTATAAGGCCTATTGTTAGTGTAGCTGGTTCTAAGACCTATTTTATTGGGAAATATATTGACTTGATGTTGAAAAATGTTTTGAAGGATGAGCAACACACAGGGATTGATTCCTGGCACTTTTTATGTAAACTGAATCAATTATTTTTTGACCATGAAGTAAGGTTTCTTACGGATGATGTCGTTAATTTGTTTAATGTCATTCCACATTCAGTGGGCCAATAAACTGGATTGTGTTAATCAGTGCTTGGAGAAGTTGCTTCTTGGTGCTTACAACAAAAAAACAGGGTCTTTACAAAGGCCAGGTGCTTGAGCAGCTTTTCCTGGCTGTCTGCCTGAATAAGGCAGTCATCTAGGTATGGGTAAATTTGAATATTTCTTTGTCTGCAGAAGGCAATGGCCTGAGCCAGACATTTTGTGAAAACTCTGGGAGCAGTAGATAAGCCAAAGGGAAGCACAGAGAAGTGAAAGTGTTGAGATCCTACCCTGAAGCGGAGATATTTCCTGCATGATTCCCTGATAGGAATGTGGAGGTATGCTTCTTTTAGATCTAGGGTGGCCAGCCAAGCATCCTTGGAAAGCATGAGTAGCAGCTGCTGGAGGGTAAGCATTTTGAATTTTGGGTCACCAGGAAGGTGTTTAGAATGACTAGATTGAGGATGGGGCGCCAGGTGCCCTCTTTTCTGGGCACCAGAAAAAGTCTGAAGTAGGAGCCTTTGCCTATCTGTTCTGCAGGAACATGCTCTACTGCCCTTATAGAGAGCAGGAAAAGGATTTGCTTTTGATCCTCTGCCCACTGATTTGGTGGTAGATATGGGAATCCTGTTGTGGTTGGGAAGGTGTGGAAGGAAAATTTGTATCCCTGAGACACAATGTTCAGAACCCATTGGTCCTTTGTAATGGTGGACCAAGTGCTTGAGTGAAAGGAGAGTTTTCTTTCTAGGGGTATGTAAAGGTGAGCAGAGTGGTGGTGGAGGAGGTGAGTCATTGTGAGTCCTTACCATAAGAGGGTGTCTTAGAACTCCCTGGCTTTGAAGTGGAGGTAGTCCACTACTTAGATCTCTGCATTCCCTGGGGCTGCTGTCTGGGGGTTCTGTTTCCACGTGGCCTAGGCTGCACCAGTTTACTTGGTACAGGAAAGGACAAGTGCTTGGAAGGACAATGCCTGCTGAACCTAGGGGTCTGGACCTGTAAGAAATCCTTAACTGTTTGCATAGAATTTGCTTTTTCTTCCATCTTTTTTAAGACCTCGTCTGCCTTAGGGTCAAATAAATTATCTTTGTGCAAAGGGGCATCCAACAATTTGGATTTGAAATGGTCTGGCAGGGGTTGTTCCTTAAGCCATGCATGTCTTCTAATGACAGATCCAGTGACTGCTGCCCTGCAAGAACCTTCTAGGGCATCAAAATCACAGTGCAAAGTGTGTTTCATTACTTGACTTGCAGAATGCATTAAGACTTGTAATTCTTTAGGATCTGCCCAAGCAGGAAATGAAGAAATTTTTTGTTTAAGGAGTTCCAAGGTATGTTGCTGAAATTTCAGCATATGGAACTGACAATTTAGTGCCCTGATAGCAAGAGTAGCTAAGGTGTATACTTTTTACCCCATCTGTCCAAAGCTCAAGAATCCCTGTCTGAGGGGGGTGGGATTCTTAGCAGAGGTTGCTTTTAATCCCTTTTGGCCCTTGAGAAATGACCTCGGGGTCAGCTGTTGGATTTTTAAAAAGATATTTGTGTGAGTCAGGGACTCTATAGTACCTGTCTGGTTTTCTAGGAGCAAGAGGTAGGGCATCAGGAGTCAAGCTGGATTCGAGGAAAACATCCTCCACAACATCCAGGACTGGGGGGAATGGCCAAGGGTCTGTGCTGTGGAAGATCTAGAAATTCCCTTTGTTGCTTTTTAGACTGAGGGTAGTCCTGACTTTCCCATTGGAAATGCTCTCTTAAAGTATGTAGGGTTTCCTGAAAGGAAAAATCCTCTGGGGAGAGGTTGAAGGAATGGAGTCCTATTCATCAGAATCCTCATAAGTGGAAAGGGGTTGTATGTCTTCATACTTGGATGCATCAGCGTCATCTGACTCATGTTTAGCCAAAACTGCAGGGGACAAATCTTTCTTCCTTTTGGAGGGGGTAGCTTGGCTTGCCCTGATGAGCATGATAAGGTCTTCTACCATTCTAAGCATTTGAGACTGAGGCAAGGAAGCAGGTGCCTGAGAGTGGGTCATTTTTTTGGGTGTGGTTCGAACCCTGGGCCTAAGAAACTTGGTCATTTTTGAAAGAATGGTAGTTGTGAAAGAAGATGTCAGTTTCTGTTGAGATTCGGTAGTGCAAAGGACTTCCACAGAAGTCAGTGAATGCTCAGCAGCTCCAGACCCATCCAAAGTAGAGATGACCGCAGGATCCTTAGCTAAAGAAGAGTTTTGCAGCATACTGGACTCTGAAAGGTTCTCAGTAGTGGCCTGTGAATCAGCTGAAGTGGGCATTAAGGGCTGCGAAAGTGCCTCACTGAGTACCGGAGGTCTGACGACTAGCTTAACAGAAACATCTTCGGTAGGCTTGGACCTGTGCGGTCTGTCTCTGTCTTTATCATTACTTTTTTTGGAAGATCTGCTGTTAGATGGCTTATTGAAGCCAAATTGGAATTTGAGGTCTGAAAATGAAAATATCTGGCTGCAATAAGGGCCTGATGATGGATAGCTCTGGCGTTGAAGAAAGCCCAGAAGTGAAAATGGGGGACATTGTGGTCTGGGCCTAAACAAGTGACGCAGTAAGAGTAAAAGTCTCAGTGTGATATTTGCTTTCTACAGGTGAGACAATTATTACCTTTTTCTGACATCAGTTAGAGCAAAAAAAAAGGATCCCCAAAGGGGTAGTTAGCTTTAGAAGTCTTCAGCTTCAATTCAGAAGACAAAAACTCAGGTAGTGGCTGAACGGCACTCATGTGAACTGCTTTTGCTTCGGGCTCCATGGCAAGAAAGACAGATGTAATGGCATCAGCTGCCTTACTTTATACTCCTGATGACTTGACATCAGTCCTCAAGTGACAGTAACTGACGCAGAAATACTAAGTCTTTGGTATTCAGGCCGGCCGAGTGCTACCCTGGCAGGGATAACCCAAATGTGATGACTGCAACAGTGAAACACGAAGAACATCAATACATTTAAGTCACCTTTAGTATAACACTTTAAGTTCACAGTTTAGTTATTTATATATTTAATAATGCTTTGCTGATGAGGTTATTCCCAGTATGCCAGTGGGCTCTTTTCAGGGGAGACTTGAGGTGGTATTCATATTGACAAGCTGAAGTAATTTTAAAATGAACATTCAAACACTTTGAAAAAGGCTTCAGGAAAGATGATATAAGGAAACTTTTTTTAACAAAATAGGTGAAGTGTTGATAGCTTTAAGAAGCATGAATTATAAACTATGTTGACATCTAGTGAAATCCACTTCACTGGAAAATATAATGTACAAAATTTTTAGCATAGTTATGATATCGATGCAGTCTACAGATACTGATGACATTAAGAACATAATTTGTAATAAATGCAGCTGTGTTAGGTAATGATTATTTATGTAAAGTAATACAGAATATATCAGTTATCATACTAATATTAAGGCAGTATTCCAAATTGAGTTATTATTATTAATACTAGTTATGAACTGTATTCCAACATAGGTTTGTAGATAATTACTAGACCTGCAGTCCAGGGGACCTTTAAGAAACCTAGCCTAAATTTCCAGTAGCCTAACAAGTACTGTATGCTTAAGTCACTTGTTTAAGATCACACAGTAAGCAAACAAGGACTGAGGGAATCAAACTCTGTACCATAGGAACTACAGCTCATTGCCTTAATCCTCTGCACCAACTGCTAGATAACCAACAGAAAGACATGGTAACTTCCAGGGATGTTAAAATATGGAAGGTGCAGATCCTGTAGGATTATTTAGAAGTTCCCAATATATATATTTTAAACAAAAACCTAGATTAGTCTGTACCTATTAGAGAGTTTTTTGTTTTTTTTTAACTATCAAGAGTACATTTGTAGTATATGAAGCTGTATAGTCTGGGTGTGAGAGTTTCTATATTGGGAAAACCAACAGAATATTATATGAGAATTTACAAATGTCATTATGTGATAAAAAATTAAAGACAAGAACAATGACTTAGCTAAACCTAATGGTGAATATGAGAAAAACCTAAGAACCTTTGTTCTACAGAGTTAGAATAGTCACCATGATATAGGGAAGTGACTAGGAGTATATACGAATGTAAACTAAAGTGGCAACTTACTGCAATAAAAGCATCAGGAGTTAATGCTAACATATCTATAGGTAGCATTTTGAAGTAAAGTCCTTGAAAATGACATTGTTTTATTTCAGTTGTTTTCAATAGGCGTATTTTAACTAATCTCTATTCATGAAGCTTCTGTTTTGGATTAGAGTTTTGCTTGGGTGTTCTTTGCTGAGATTTCAGTCTTTAATGCAACGAGTGAAACAAGATATAAAGAAGCTTTTTAACAATTTAGCTGAAGAGAAAATAGCTTTGAGAAGCAGTAAAATAGCTTATTTTGACATCTAGTGAAATCAAATTAAAATTCAGTGGAAAATAACTAATACACAAGATTTTAATATAGCTGTGGTACTGACTCATTCTTAGGAAAGTAACGGTATTAGGGAAAAATTCTAATAACTGTAAGTAGTTAAAGTAACAGAGAATAATACATGTTTTACATATAGAAGTAGAACTAATATTTAAAAAAATATTAGAAAGCGAAAGCAATATTGAAAGAGAAATGTGTCATCATCAACCCACTTTTTCACAAAAACATTATGGGGTCGGGTGTCGCTTGACCACTTCTCCCAATTTAATGCCACTCTCCTACTTTCAACAGTCATGCTTGATTGCCACATGCCTTCTCTCACACAATCTGTCTATCTCTTTGCTCAATGTTTTTGTCTCCTCTACCTTCTTCTTGTGTCTCTGAAATCCTCTTCATCAAATCATTTTCTGATTTCTTCCACATGTGCCCAAAACACTGAAATCTGTTCTCTTTAGTCTTCTGTGCAGTTGGAGCTATTTTTCCTTCAGTTCTGATGTCATGATTTCCCAGTCTTTTACAAAATCTGTCTCAACCACTTCATCTCCATTAATTCTAGTTTTTCTGCCTTCAGTGCCCAGTTTTCTGTATCATGCAAAAGTCTGGTCATACTACTGCTTTGTCCACCTTACTTTTTATCTTCTTTGATATTCTACTGTCATACACTATCCCTAACACTCTGAGCCAGATGGCTGCAGCCTGTCTGAATCTAGTATTGACCTCCTCATTCAGAATTCCATTCTTCTCAACCATCCCTTAGAAGTATTTGAAGCAGATATCCAGTTCCACTATTTTACCTTCTATTTCAATTTTCAACTTCTTATGATTCATTCATTTATTACTATGCCAGTTTTCTGATCTGTATATAGTTTCCTCCCTTGTGCCGTCAGTTTTACATTCCATTCCTCTATCATTTAATTTCAATCCTGTTACGAATCTGCTCATAATTCCCATTATCTACTTACAGCAGTTTTGCTGGTCTGTCCACTCTGACTTGTTTGCAAATGCAGTCCATTACCAGCAGGAACAGAAGTGGACTCAGTGCTGAACCTGGTTGAACACCAATCAAACTTGGAACCCCCCTCTGGGAGTCCAAATACTGTTTGTATGTGTGCCATTTGGGTTATTCTATATATCATGCACCAGCTCTGCTAATGTTTTTAGGACTTTGCAGGACTGCCATACCAGATTTTGAGACCTTGTAATATGCTTCCTCCAAGTCTAGCAATGCCCATTTGGACTATTTCCTCATATCTAGCTTCTTCTCCAATATCTATCTTACTGCAAACATTAGCACAGCTGTGGTGCATCCTGATCTGAAGCCAAACTTCTCATGTCACACCTTATTTTCTATTTTTCTCTGTATTCATTTATGTATTGCCAGATCCAGCACTTTCATACAGAGTGACAGGAGTTTGATACCTCTATACTGACCACAGTTGTAAATGTCCTCTTTGTTCTTGTACACTGGAACAAGTATATTTACTTTCCAGTCATCTGGGATACATCTTTATCGCCATACAGTTATGAGTACCCTCATGAGATATTTTCCACCTAACATACCCAACATCTTGGTCATATCTGATGTGACCTCATCTGAGCCTACTGCTTTTCCTGACTTCATTTTCCTTAGTGATGTTTTTACTTCTCCTGCGAAGGCCTTATTTTCCTTGTTCATTGTCATATGTGCATAGTGCAGTAGTTTCATTTTATTTTTATTCAGAAGTTGCTCAAAGTACTCCGATCTGTTTTTGATGTCTTATGTACTAGTGAGCAGGTTGTTGCTAACATTCCTTGTGAATGATGTCTAATGACTATCTTCTTTTATCTTTCTGTCTTTGCCTTGTAACCTGACAGCATTTCTTTGTGCTATCTACTGAGTCACATTCTGGAGTCTGGTAGAGTACCCTAGATGCCTAATTATTTGCTATTGCAACTGCCCTATTGGCCTCTTTGTTGATCAGCCAGGATTCCTTCATAGTCTTGTCTATCTTTCCATCTCCCACTTTTTTCCTGTACCTTTGATAATTTTCTGGACTTCTGCATTCCACCACCAAATTTCCATAGGTACCTTATTTCGATACTTGGTTCAGTAACATATGTATTCTTCAATTTTCATAATTTTTTTTTTAAAAACATGTTTATTAAATTCCAAAAAAGAAGAAAATCCATTGCATACAATGTTTACAGAGAATGCAACAATAGAGTGAAATAATTGGTAAAAAATAAAACAAAAAAAGAAGTATATACAAAGGTGTCTACTATAAACAGAAAATACATATTAAACTTTCAAATATCTAAGGTGATTTCATAGTTGAACAAACTCTTTATCTAATAAAATGTTTAACTTATACCACATATTATATCAAAAAGTATTTCTGATGGATCTAGATTTGATCAGCAATAATATTCTTAAACGTTAAGTAAGAGGGTGTTGCATCAGATTTCCAATTTCTAGTTATAACCTTTCTAGCAACTGTTAGGATAGATCAAACCAGGGGGTATTTTATTTTTTGAACAAATGCAAGAACTGGTATATTAAATAATACCAATGATTTAGATATAACAAAATTGTCTGAGAACAAAGCTTGAAGAAATGTGTTTGTTATCCCAATAAGATTTAAGAAGTATGCAATCATAAAACATATGACACCAATCACACTTTATTTCTAATTTACATCTCCAACATACTCTGTCCTTTTTATTAATTTTCCCCATTGTATGGGGAGTTAGAAAAGATCTATTCATAAATTTCCAGGCAAACAGTCTCCATCTAAGAGAGGAAGTAGTCAATTTGGATGATTCTAGTATTATTTTCTTGCTTGATCATTAGGAGAAGTATTATTAGCTAAGGAAATAGTTTTTGTAATTTTCTGAGTGATTTTTTGTTTCATTTCTAACAATTTTATATATTTGTGATACTTTGCTAAACTTGTGAGATTTGTATTGTAAAGATAAGACCATAAAACTAAGTAACTTTGTGATGTTCACTTTTGTACTATGTGACATTGAGTCTATTTGATTAGACACAAAATGTCTACAAGTTTGTATTCCCAGCCATACATTTTTATTTAACTCATATTCATGAATCAAATAATCATCATATTTCAATTCATTGTTTATAAAACAATTGGAACAAACAGATTAAATGCTTGTCCTTGAACATTATAATTTTTGTAAAAATCTGAACAAAACATATTTCCTCGTGTAAACACAGTAGGATAAAAAAGGAAGTTCCAAGCTTTATAGTCTGATCTTTTGTAAATAAAATTTCCGAAATATTTTAGCATAAGTAACATATACTGAGATGAATATATTTGAGAATTATGAGTGGTGAAAAAGGCTTTTAACAGCCAAGCAAAAGGATTGTTTAGAATTAATGTTTTAAGAGAATTAGAATTACTACATTGATTAAAGGATAACATTTCTAAGAATTTCTTCCATTTGGCTGTGTAATGTGTATCAATTAACAGAGAAATAGATTTGCTAACGGAAAAGATAGAGTATAATTCTAAGTCAGGTACACCTATTCCACCACTAGACCAATCTCTCATATGGTGAGTTAAGGCCACTCTTGATTTATTTGGGAACCATAGGAATTTTAAAATTACTGAATTAAATTCCCATATAAAGGTTTTAGAGGGTAGTAAAGATAATGATTGTACAATGTATAACATTTCTGGCAATATTATCATTCTGATAATAGAAAGTCTATCATCCATTGTAAAAGGAATTTTATTCCATTTACTTCTTTTATAGATTCTAAACTTTAGTTATAATTAAGAACTATTATATCTTTAATATTTTTGGTTAATATTATTCCTAAATAGGTTAATTCCTCTGGTTGTGCTAGAAATTTATTGAACTTCTTGTTCAATTTAATATTTTTGGAGTAAATAGGGAACATTTTTGTTTTTTTTATTATTAAAGAATAAACCTGATTTCCTTTGAAAGATTTGCATAATTCTAAAAACAGTATCTATGTAAGCATTGTTTCCCTTCATGGCAAGAAGAATATCATCTGCAAATAGTTGAGTTTTAGGAGATGTATCATGACTTAGTTTGAAACCTTCAATGTCTAAGTCTAATCTTATTAAATTAGTCAATGGTTCTATTACCAGACTGAAAAGTAAAGGGGCAAGAGGACAACTTGGTTTGGTCCCCGTAAGGATTTGTATATTTTGTGAGGTGTAAGTACCTGTTTTAATGGCATCTACATCATAACATCAAAGATGCAAAATGTCGAACGCTGACAGTAGAGAAAATGCCAAAACTCAAATTTGCTATTATGGGGGGCTGCGCCCCCACACCCCATGCTAAATATATATTCCAACTCTGAGATTGTACCACAGTAAGGAAAGGGCAAATATCCCAATCTTCACTGTACTGCAATCTCAAAAACAGACCCTCGACATTTTGGCACTTTCTCTGTTGTGATGTTCAATGTTCTTCTTTTTTGATAACATGATATAGACCCTTTTAATGTAGGCTTGCATCCCTCTCAATTGTGCAGATTTTTGCAGAATGCCTCCATTTTTGACTCATATTTGTGGTCTGTTCCCCATACAGTTTGTAATTTTTTGGCAAATCATTGAAGATTGAAGTCACTGCATTTATTTTATTTATTTATTTTATATTTATTTATCAGGAAAGTCTGACTGGGCCAGTATCCAGTTTTCAGCAGAGACCTGGGGAGAAAAGCTCTAGAAAATAAAGATAGGAAACAGTAGATTTACAGCATACAAAAATGCATGTTAAAATGACTAAAATACAAAAAACAGTGGAATTACAGCAAATAAAAATAATTGTTACAAAAATGATTAAAATACAGTGCAAAGTATTCACACAAAGAATAGTTGCATATAATACAATAGTGGATATTTACATGATAACATGAACAAAATGATTAAGTAGAATATACATACATTTATATTTTTTAGTACATAATTAGCAAAGAAAAAAATTGCTAATAAATAGAAGGGTAGAGACTGATATATATAAGAGAGTTGGCATAGCTGGGGTTCCACATTTCAGTTTCAGATTTTATATCATTTATAAAATTCATGTTAATGCAAACTGTATTATTCTACCAATTTGTTAACTTTATAGGAATAATATTTAATATTTATATCTGATTTTGTACCTATTCCCCCATTGTTTCTGGCTTTGTCCAGATGTAATCTGTTAAGAGGTTGAAAGGCATGATAGGTTATTTTAGTTATATGGCCAGAAAAGTGCAAATTTGTCTGTATGTGTGTGTGTGTCTGTGTTTGTGTGTGTGTGTGTGTGTGTGTGTGTGTGTGTGTGTGTGTGTGTGTGTGTGTGTGTATGATGTCTAGTTTTGCTGAAATCTCTGGTTATTGGCTAAAAAAGTGGAAGTTTGCACAGAGAACAAACAGTCTCACTTTTTTAATGAGCTGATTCTTCTTTCAAGGATACAGGTTTGAATCTTTCCACCTTCATTCGAGTACTGTGCGATCTTGACTAAGTTACTCACCCAAACATTTCTTAGATGCAATTAATAATTTGGGATAGACTACTTAATGGTCTCCTATACCACATTCCTAGGAAACTATTGTGAATGAAAGAATATAGACAGTTTGTTTCTGTGAAGAATGTGCTTGTGGATATAATACTTTTTTTTCTGTAGCCACTACTTTCAGACATACTGAACATTTAGACATTTGGCATGGCAATATGTACAGAAATGTTTGCAGGTCAGGTTTAGAATAAGGGATAGGGAAGAGAACAGACATTTTATTTTCTGCGTGCTTGTGTGAGTGAAGTTATTAAAGATTGTGTCAGCAAGTGTTCGTGAGTTAGGGTTAGAGCAAGTACTAGGTATGGGGATAGATTTAGCATTGTGAATCTGTGATAATGTTCATGAAGTGTGTCTGTGAGTGTTTCCTGCAGTGGTACTATTACAGGAACATTTTTTTGATAAAACAATGTATAGGATTGGGGGGAATTCAAGAAATAAAGGTGGGATTTTGGAAGCAGATTTTGAAGGAGAATAACAACACCCTTACAGAATCTTATAGTCATGAAGTAGCAGAAAGTATTCTAAGAACTTAGCTAGCATGACAGTAGAGAAAGGAGATTTTGCCAATAGGGATAACTGCAAGTAGGGGTACAGAGAATAGGCAAGAGGGTATTTGAATTAACTGAAGAAAACTGGCAAATGAACCTAGGTATTTCGAGCAAATAACTACAGAGTGAAAGATAATAGAATGGGATATTGCCAAAAAGACATTTGGACTGCAGACTAGAGGCTGCCTTCCCTACCAGGGATTGATATCAGAATAAATGTGAAGAAAAAGGGATATGGGAATCCTAAGTGAAAGACTTTCTGGTAGATTTTTTTGCTGAATGTAGAATAGAAGCTGCTGTTTAAAAAGGGATAATTAATATGGCATATAAAATATTGCAGAATAGCTATAATAAACAATCGGAGGAGGTTAGAAAAGATTGGGAAGAGAGATTGGATAAGCAATTTACAAGGGAACAATGAGAGAGCATGCATATAGCTCCCATGTATGCACCAAAGTCTAGAAGGTTTAGAATTATTGTTTGAAAGTGTGTGCACAGGTTTTTAGACTCCAAAGAATTTTTTCTTAGGTAGATGGCAAATGTTGAAGGGGTGATGCGGAAGAAAAAGGTACCTGAGGACATTTATTTTGGAAGTGTAATGAGTTGGTAGATTTAAAAAAAATTCCTACAGAGTACTCTGTCAGAAATATTTGTTGAACAAATAGGTGTAACTAAGGAAAGTATGCTTTTGAGCTGGGACACAGTATCTGAATTGGATAGGCATAATATGGCCTTGTTAAGATTAATTCTGGTGGCTGCCAAACAGCAATTACTAGAACATGGAAAACAAAGTCTAAACCAACAGTATCTGAATTATTGAATATTGTATTGGAGATAAAAAAATGGAAGTGGGATCTATTGGAAATGGAATGTGCACATTACATAGAAATAAATGGAAATTGTGTAAACAATACATCCAGAATAATGTTCTGGAGGATGAGTGAAGTTTAAGGGAAGGCAGGAATTGAACAATTTATGTAATGCTGGAATAATGATGGTTATAAAAATGAACATGTGTGATGTATAATGTATGAGACTGGAAACATGTTAACATGGCTTGTTTTATTTTATATTGTTGTGTTTGCCTCTGTCTTGAGTGATAATTTAATAAATATTTAAAAAAATTATGATGTATAGGACTGAGGTTAGGGTTAGTGTTAGCACACATGAGCAAGGTGGTATTTATTTCTTGCACTCTATTCTCGTTCATTTCTCTTTTTACTAAGGTATGGTATTCTTCTATTGCGTTTCTTTGCTATATGATGTACCAAAGAAATGTGTTATCTCTTTTTGTACCAGAGTCAAGTTTTTGAAAATTAAGAAAGAGCAGGAGTTTCTAATTCATAGGTTCATAGGTAGGTACTAGGCTATTGGCCATAGGGCCTATATAAGCCTAGCAAAAAGGTACCCTGGCTTTCGCCACCCAAGAAAATTATTTTCCTGTGCCCCTGTCAAGCAGAGCCACAGAAGTAATCTCCGGGGTGAATTTCCTATTTCCCATCCAATCATCAAGATTTTTCTTGAAGAGTGCTAATGAGGAGCTCTGTTTGACATAGATAGGTAGTCTGTTCCAGAGTATGGGAAGTCTCTGGGACAGGAATCTATCCCTTCAGCATGTTCTGTTTATTGTGTTGACAAGGTTTAGGTCCCTAGAGCGTGTAGCTCAGAGAGATTGGGATTTCTTTAAGTGGAGCATGTCCAACAGCTCTAGGTTTGACATAGCTTTGTATGTTAGGCAGAGATCGCCTCTGAGTAGGCGATATGCGACTGAGTAAAGCTGGAGTTTTTTGAGACGGTCTGCGTAGGGCATCCGTTTGAGGCCTGTAATCCTCTTTGTGAGGTATTTCTGTGACCTGTCCAGTTGTTGTAGATGACTTGTGAGGTACATACCAAAAGGGGCATGGTACTCTATAATGGGTATAATGAGTGATGAGCAGAGGGGAACAATGACCTCTTTTTTTCTGGATGAGAAACCTTTTGTGATGAGGTGTGCCATGTAGAAGGATTTCCTAACCACTGTGGTGATGTGATTATCAAAGGAGAGACTACTGTCCACCTGTGTCCCAAGGTCTCTTATCACACTTTCAGTGTTAAATAGACTACCGCCTATGTGGTAGTTCATGGGTACAGAGTTTCTACCAAAGGGGATGACAATGCACTTTTTGGCATTGAGCTTGAGGTCATGGCTTTGACCCCAGGCATCTGTCTCAGTGAGGCCCTTTTGTAGGATGTCCACATTGTTAGGAATTTCAATTATGGCTTCTAGTTTGCTGTCATCTGTGCACTTAGTAGAGAAGTAGATACCAAACAGGAGAGGACCCAGGACTGAACCCTGCAGTACTCCACTTTTCACTGGTCTGAAGTCGAATTTGGAGTCTGCTACTTTCGCAGTGTGGGTTCTGTCAGTAAGCCAGTTGGCAACCCACCTTGTGACATAGGGATTTATACCTAGTTTAGTGAGTTTATCTATAATTCCAGAGTGGGAGATGGTGTCGAAAGCCTTGGTGAGATCAAGTTAAGCTGTGTGAACCACCTTACCCTCATCTATGTCTTTAGTGACTGCTTCAAAGAAGTCTATCAGGTTTAGGAGACATAATCTGCCTTTTACAAACCCGTACTGTGTGGGGTCCAGAGTTTGGAAATTACCAATGTCTTTGTTTATGAGTTCCATGATGATACGTTCCATGGCCTTGCAGACCAGGCCCGCCAGGCTAATGGGGCGGTAGTTCCCAGGGTCTGTCATGGCTTCGCCTTTGTGGAGTGGGATAACCATCGCAGTGCGCCATTGAGCACAAAGCCTTTATTCTGTCTACTTTAAGTGATATAACGTTCTCTCCCAACATGTACACATATGCAGTTAGTTGGATTCCATCAGATTCATGCAAAGTATAAATATGTGCTTTATCTGAATGCAAAACTGAGTGTACTGTTTCATATTAGTCTTAGAATGCAGAGTTTTACATTAGGCTAGTCATTCCCAATATTGTAACATAGTTTCTATTACTACTTCTGTTTGTTGTTGCTTTTACATATATAAATGGTATCATTTACCTATATTTTGTTGCTTTAAACAATACATATTCTTTCTGCCGTTGCGTAACTTTCTTTACTCCTTTGAGAATGAGAACAAAAAGCAGTCTTTTTGTGACATACACTGCTCTTGTAAAATCTCCCATGGAGCCTTTTCTAAACCCATTTTTTCCTCTGTAAAAAATCATTTTATGTAGACAACTACTTTTCTGTGTTTTTCTTCCTCGTTGTCTATCTTAGTGAGTAAAAACCTTGAAATGTTAACATGCACGTTGTTGACTGTGTATACTGTGTTTGTGACTGCCACAGTACACAGTCTTATTCTGTCAAGATTACCTGCACAGGGTGGTTCATTCATAAGATGTGGACCTTGATAATCACTATTCTTTGGATTCTACTAGAGTTCTCCATTTTTATTCCATATTCGGAACAGGGAAACATTTATTCTTGGATACAGACAACAGGCAAGATGGAGCTGGAGTTTATTGGAGAAAACTGACAAATGAATGAGGGCATTGGGAACAAATAATTAGAGAGGGAAAGATAATAGATTCGGAAGAAGCCAAGGATTTATTTGGACTGCAAGCTAGAGATTGCCTGCCCTATCAAAGACTGACATTAGAGTATAGGCATAAAAAAAGAAATAGGAGGCTCTAAACAAAAGAGCAACACTGGTAAAGTTTTTAGTAGTATCTAGAACAAAAGCTGCTTTAAAAAATGGGATAATTAATACAGCATTTAAAATATTGCATGATGACAACGAAAATCAATCAGTGGAGGTTAGAAAGGATTTGGAAAAAAAGACTGGATAAACAATTCACAAAGAAACAATGGAGGGATGTATGCATGTCTCTCAAATATGCAACAAAGTCTAGAGGATTTAGAATCTTTGCTTGGAATTGTTTACATAGTTATGTTTATACTCCAAGTAGATGCCAAATAATTTTTCCTCAGGTAGAAAACAAATGTCGAAGGTGTGATTGTGAAGAAAGAGATAATTAAGAACATATTTTCTGACATTGTAATAAGTTAGCAGACTTTAAAAATTCCCTGCAGACCAACTCTATAGGAAAACTGGAAAAGCAAATCGGTATAACTAAGGAAATTATTTTTTGAGCTATGATACAGACTCAGAATTTTCTAGACATAGTAAGGCTTTCTAAGGCTAATTATGGCAGCTGCCAAAAAAGTAATTACTAGAAAATGGAAATCAAAGTCTAAACTAACCGTACAAGTGATAAAATAATTGGAAATGGAATTTTTAGAAAACGGTTGGAGCAAATTACATAGAACAAAATGAAAATTCTGTAAATGCTACATGCAGAATAAGATTTTGGAGGAGGAATGAGGTTCAAAAGAATGCAGGATTTGAATGAGTTATGTAACATTTGATTGACAATGACTGGATAGATTTTAAGTGATGTATAATGGTTGTAACTAAAAAATGTCAGTATAATTTTTTTAATTTATACAAATGTATGATTGCCTATGTCATAAATGATAATTTAATAAAGATGTTTTTGTTTAAATAAATAAATAGTTTATTCTTCATTAATAAATAAATAAATTATCTGACATGTATCTGATTTACCACTTACATAAATCTGTGGATAAGGGTGTGATTTTGTGTTAACATGCTTTATTTCTTATATTGATGTGTTTAAGTGATTTCTAATGAATTACTTGGAGTACATATCATTCCATTTGCACACCCATATATAAGCATATAAGCATCAGCCACAGATCTGCACTAATTTATTTTATTTTTATTTATTTTACATTTGTTGACCGGGCTAGTTTAACTGGATACATGTCCATTTTCAGTAGAGGCCCGGGGAGAAAAGCTCCAGGAAAACATACAAAAAATGAATAAGATTTACAAAGTAAGAGGCAGCCATTGTTACATAAACATTATAACAAAATAACAAAAATTAATTAAAACACATTTTTTTCCAATAGTTGTACATAGTTATACTACTCAAAGTAAACAATAACAATACTATACATATAAAGATAGATTTGTATGCAGAACATAGTATATAGAGGTATTGTAGGGAAGATTGTAGTGGATGTAGGCTGAAAATAAGAGTAAAGGAAAAAAGTTAGTCAGGGTTGGTACAGGAGCATAACCAGTGGTTATTGAGAAATAGTTTTAGATTCCTTTTAAAAAGTGGGAGTGAGGTCTGAGATGTAAGGTCAGGTGGTAGTTGATTCCATACTTTCCCGACAGAGTTAGAGAACAAGGAGTCGCCTGCTGAGTTTTTTGATTTGGTAGTATTAATCAACATTTTGTTTGAGGAGCGTAGATTCTTGAGGTTATTATATGGTAAAATGAGGCTAGAGAGTATTGGAGTGCTGCTGGGTTGATACAGGGTTTTATTGGCTATTGTAAGTTGGTGAAATTGAAGCTGGTTAAGAAATTCTAACCAGCCTAGTTGTTTTAGATTCAGACAGTGATGAGTTCTAAAAGGAGAGCAGGTAGCAAATCTAGCAATATTATTATATGATATATCTAGTTTGCTGAGGTTGTTTTTAGAGAGGTTGGTGTATATGGAAGAAGCATAGAGTAGGGTTGAGATTAAGTGAGTTCTGGCTATAGCGGTAGCTTCTGGTGTAAGAAAGGGTTTGATTCTGTAGAGGGATCCTAGTTTTCTGTTAACTAATTTTAGAGTGGTATTTATGTGAGTATCAAAGTTTAGGTTATTGTCAATTGTAATTCCTAAGAGTTTAATGGTTGGGTCAGGAGAAATAAGAGTACCATTATTGGATGTGAGATTGAAATGTAGGGGGGTGGACTTTTGGGTTGGTGTGAAGAGTAATAGTTTAGTTTTTTGGGGGTTGAGGAGGAGGCAGCGGTTAGAGAACCATTGTTCTACAGTGTTGAAAGCTTTTTGTGTAAGAGACTGAAGTTCGGCCTGGGAAGTGGTTGAACAGATTATAGTAGAGTTGTCTGCATATTGAATGCAGGTGGAGAGTGGAATGCCTAAATGAAGGTCATTGATATAAATGGAGAACATGAGTGGGCCTAGTATGGAGCCCTGTGGAACACCTAGTGAGATAGGAAGGTGATTCAATAGTTTATTTTGCCAGAGTACAGCCTGTTGTCTGTTATCAAGGTAAGATGTAAACCAATTCATAGATAGAGGGTCAAGTGAAAGGGACTTCAGTATGTGTAAAAGGAGTTGGTGATTAACCATGTCGGAAGCTTTAGATAAATCAACAAAGACTGCAGAGGAAAGAATAGTTTTGTTGCGGTTGTTGTTAATGCAGTTTGTGAAGGATAGCAGGGCAGTGGTGGTACTGTGGAAAGGTCGGTAACCATGTTGACAGTTAGCTAGTAGATTGTGATGGAGAAGGTGGATAAGTAGTTGTTTGTGAATACACTTCTCCATTATTTTTGCAAGTGGGGAGAGTAGAGCTATGGGACGAAAGTTGGAAAAGTCATTGGAGTTCCCACCTTTGTGTAGTGGGATGATATGAGAAATTTTCCAGATAGATGGGATAGTGCCTTCATTTATGGTTCTATTTATCAGTATGGATATGGGATAAGCAATAGCTTTAGCTCCTTTTTACAGGAATTCTGCTGGGAGTTTGTCAGCTGAGGGGGTGGTAGGTTTTATCTTTTGGAGTAGGGAGCAGATGTAGCTTGTTGGTACTGGTTCTAAATGGAATAATGGGGGTGGGATGGTAGTGGGAGTAGGCAGATTAGAGGTATCAGGGGATAGATGGTTTGCAAGAGTTTGGATAGTATCAGTGAAGAAAGAATTGAAGGCATTGGCTGTTTGTATTGCATTTTTAGGGTTGGAGCCTAGAGGGTTAGGGATGATGGTTTCGCCTGGGTATAGAAGTTTGTTAATACTAGTCCAAAATGTTTGTGGTTCCTTGAGGGAGGATTGTTGTAGTTGGAGATAGTAATTCTTTTTGTCTAGTAGGATGGCTTTTTTGTATTATTTCTATGTTGCCTAAAGGTTTGGTGATCTGTAGGATTCTTAGTAGTACGCCATTTTGCCCAGGATTTGTTTCTGCGAAGGATTAGTTGCCTGGTATTATTTGAGAGCCAAGGGGCTGGTTTAGTTTTATTTCTAATAGAGCGTGTTGGGGCGTGGTGGTCTAGGATCGTTAAGAAAGTTGAGGTAAAGTATTCAACTGCTTTATTTATAGGGAGAGATTTTAAAAGTGCCCAGTTGCATTGTTTAAGTTCTGTTTGGAACAGCTCAGGGTTAAAGTGTTTTTTGGAGTGTACTGTACTGATAGTGTTAGGGATAGTTAGGCTAGTTTTATGTCTGATAATATATATTAGCGAATGGTCACTTAGGTCATCTGGAAGGGTTCCTGTAGTATACGTTTGATGAGGACTATTAGTGAGTATCCAATCCAAGGTACTTTCTTTATTGTTAAGTCTATTTATTCTGGTTGGGGAGTTTATAGCTTGCGAGAAACCATAAAGGTTAATAAGGGTGGTGGGATTAGTGCTGCTACATGAATTCCAATCTATATTAAAGTCTCCAAGTACTATGGTTTCTTGAGGGAGGTTAGAAGAAAGCCATTTTAGGATGTATTCGAGTATACTATTGTTATTTCCTGGGGGAATATAGGTGCAGATGATGTTTATGGCTTTGTGTATGTTAAGTTGGAATTTAGAGATAATAATTTCGGCATTATTGTCTAAAGGTAGGTTAAGATTTACAGTGCTAATTGATCAACCATGTGTTGAACCTCTCAAAAGAAAACATCAAAAACATCTTAGCTTCACCCATGTGATAGAAAGCGACTTTTTTGAGGAAAGGTATATTGTATCCTATCTGTCTAAGCTTTGTATATGTTTTCTTTGTTAGTTTCCTTCAGTAGCCTCATGCATGAACGTACTCCCATGATCCAATAGCTTGGGTACGTGCTCCTTCAGTACATAGAAACTAAGACCACCTAATCTCTGTTTTCTCTCTTTTCTCTGTATATTTTCTTGTAATAATGAACATCCCAAGCAAAAACTGTTATCTCTTCTGAATACATACTTCCATCCTTTTTGGGGTCTCTTTTGAATATAGTCTCTAAATTCTCCTTAGTTTTGAATTTTTGCTAAAATTGTACAGGGGTCAGTGCTGTCAGTAAACCATAAACATTGCCAAGAGGTAGAATTCATGAGATATGTTTTTGTTTCATCCTTATGCTACCAGAATCCTGTGGTTGATCTGTTCATTGTTTCTGTCCCCTTCATGGTAGAGTGGAAAGTGTTGCTTCTTCTGGTCCTTTGGTAGGGAATGCTGTGTCCTGAATTCTTGTCATTTCTCTCTCTCTCTCTCTCTCTCTCTCTCTCTTAGTCCAGAAAAATTCTTGTAGAATACATCTGTCATAATGTCACCTGGAAAACTGCTGTTCTACAAATACTACAGTAGTTATATCATCTATTATTTGAAACGTTGTTGTCATTAGGGTTGTTTGATGCTTCTGTTAGATATTTGTTTTTTATTTAGGAGGCTTTACTTTTCTGTTTTTTTCCCTTATCATTCCACCGATGATCAAACAATTTCAACCACATCTAATTTGGTTTTCCAGTCATGTGTTCATTTGGCGGACTCAATCATCCAGACATTAACTTTAAATGAGAATCTTTAGGTACCTCTGCAAAAATTATTTTCTTGTGTCTAATTAGGGTGCTCCTGTATTACCATAAATGCTAGTACATATAAAATCAAAACTGGTGCTTCTACATAGCATGAACAAGGAAAGAAAGAAATGAATGACTTACCACCTTTTTACCACAGAATGAAATATACGGGACCACCTACCCATATTCTAGTGTACAGCTGCCATGAAAATTTTAAGTCAGTAATATGAATTTTAACTCCTATCCACAACTAAATAAATTCTGTTATCAGTGTTTCCTTTCCCAATAAAATGGGTTCTAAAGCCTAAATTCTGTAATTAGAAAAAACAGTAAATCTTTGTCTTCTCTGAATACCTCTCAAGCATTTTTCAAAATGCAGCTATATATCTCTGAATATGTGGTGTTTAGTGAAACTTTCACAAGACACTACACACTGGATGTGATATTTGCTTTAGGAGATACAATTATTACAGTTATTTTCCTAGGAAGATGACAGCCACCAGGACGATAAGCTTGGGACTCTGTGCTGCTGTTGACAAGGATGGACCTCCTCACACCAGATGTGAATATTAAGGTCTTACTATAACGTTTGATCTGAACAAACCAGTATGTTGCTGTCATTTTAGCCCTCCTCTTTCCTCCCAGTTTATTGTTGACTTGACGTAGAGGTTGTTTTTTATGCATTTTTTTTTGTTTTGTCCTGGAGTGGCTTAATAAAAACCTGGAGAGGAAGCTGGTTTGAGGAGCAGTATTGGTAAAAGAGGAGGGAATAGTAGCATGGAAAAGTGTCAGACGCTAATCTGCCTAATGATTGCTAGCCATAGTCATACTGTTTATGCAGACAAACCTACCCATATAGATCTGATGTATGTTATGGTAATAGTGTGGTAATTATATAACTCTTGTTTTAATTGTGGCATCACAGTCTACTGCATTGCATATCTTTTTTTACTAAATATAAGGTTTTGTTTTATAGGTTAATACTAGGCTAGCTGCCCTTATGGGCCATTTTAAGCATAGATGATTTCCCTTAAAGGAGAAACTCAAACCTTGCATGTTTTGTTTGTAAGTTAAATATCTTAACCATTATGTCAACCCCCAATAATATTAGGTTAGGTACTCTTGTGAGCCATTTTAAGTCTAGACAATTTTCTTCACAGGTGAGAAGCAAACCTTATATTTTGCATTTGAGAGGTAAACACCTTAACTATTGTGCCAATCCCCTCCGCTGTTACTAAAGTACTAAGTAATGGTTAAAAGAAATACAGTTCCTGAACTATGAGTTTTTAGAGAATGATGTTATCTCCTTTTTGAATTGTTTGAAGTGTCCAGAGAAGTAAACAAATAAACAGGAAAGCCTTACGTTCTTCTCTGTTCTATCTTGTGTTGCCCTACTTGACACTAGAGGGAACATTTAATACCCCTGCATAAATGTAGTAATTCTACTGAACTATCGAGCTATAGACCAATTGCAACCCTCCCCCCACTTTCTAAACTATTGGAATGCTGTGTACATTCCCAACTTCTACAGTATCTCACTAACAATAATCTACTTGCTATATCCCAACATGGACTTAGGCCTAATCATAGCACTACAACTGCCCTAGTCAGTTTTACCAACACCATCAACAAACTCAGAAATCACAGAAGTACAGTGTCATAAGTCTTCCTAGACAAGTCAAAAGCCTTTGATACTGTCTTCCACCATAAACTCCTGGACGTTCTACATAACCTCAGCCTTAGCCCTTTCTTCACTGGCATGGTTCCAGAGCTATTTATCAACCCAGCAACAAGCAGTTGAATGGCAAAATGAGCTATCCCCCCTACTCCCTGTCACTCTAAGTGTCACACAGGGTTCTATACTTGGACCTTTACTCTTCAGTATATTCAACAATGATCTAAACACCATCATCTCCAATGCCTCTATCATTCAATATGCTGATGATGCTACATACATATGTGCAGATACAACCATACAACAGCTCCAAGATACAACATAAAAGTTTTTCAGTGAAATTGAGGCCTGGCTAGACAATGTCCAACTAATACTGAACCCCAATAAAACTAAACTCATGATTTTCCATCCTACCCAACCATCTAGTCCCCTCCTGTCTTCCATATCTTCTCCAACAATAATACATTCATCACACCTGACTCACAGGCTAAACTACTTGGCATAACTATTGAGAACAAGCTTAGCTTTGACCTCCACATAGCACAAACTATCAAAAAAAACACATAAAGAGATGGGAATGGTGTACAAGAACACAAAATTCCTTACAGCCTCAACCACAGTAACTATTGTTAGAACTCACCTGCTGTCAACACTCCTTTACAGCTTCCCCATACTAACAAATCTAAGAAAATCTGATTTAAACAAATTAGAATTATGCTTTAATAAAACAACAAAATTTGCAACTGACTCTAAACTCAGAATTCACCATTGTCATGCTCTAAAAAACCTGTCCTGGCTAGAACTCCCTCAACTATTAACCTATGGTCAACTAGCTATGGCCCATAAACTCTTACACCAGCCAGACAAAATTCCAGCCCTATCACAAATTATGCAACCCTACTCAAACAGTCGACCTTTTTGTTCTGCTAATCAATCACTCCTAAAAATTTCCAAAACCAATCATTCAGCTGGCGACTCTCTATACTCCTCATACATTGCCAAAGCCTGGAACTCTCTCCCTCCTGACATTAAAAGCATCACTAATCATAACAGTTTTAAAAAAACATCTCAAAGTCCATTTAGCTACACAATGGTTATGCCCATGCAACAGGCCAGACTAGTGTCCTCCCATTCTGTTCTTCCTTCCTCAACTTTACTGAGCATATTAGCAGTACTACCATTAGATCGTATGAGTACTTCTTCCTCTTTCCATCATGCTCATATAAACAATTATTTTACTATGAATGTTCTACCTTTTCAATGTCTAACTGCAATTTTTGGCTAAGATAGTGTAATAATAATTTATGATTCAAAGTACTTGTATTTACTACTCTGAAATCTATACCTGCAACATGCTGTAATTGTTTGGTATTCTTTACTGCCTATTTCTTAATATAATTATGTATGTATTGTTGTTAATACCATTGTTCTGTGTGGAGCTTTTCTCCCAAGGCTACCGCTGAAAATAGGTTTTTCACCCAGTCAGACTTTCCCGGTAAACAAATGTAAAATAAAATAAAAGAAAAGAAAAATAAATATGGCTAGACTTGTAATGGAATATAGACTGGTTACCTAGTACTTACCTATGAGCATACAAACCTATTTAAATAGTAGATAGAGTTTGCTACTGTGTGCTTGCTAAAACACATACAGGAAGTTGTGTTAATAATAGCTACTATGCATAAAATATAAAACTGTCAACTTTCCTTCTAACTAAACAAGTTCAGGAAATTTATTAGTGAAAATGTATTCACTATCTCAGTAAGAAAAAAAGCATACTCGTATAAATGATAAACTTCTCTTATTAATACACTGCTTCTTAAGTTGTACAGCCATTGTTATATTATGACCCTACATTGAAGAAAGCCCAAATTTCCTGGAAGAACTGTTATGGCACACCATGCTATGATAAATGCTGGAGTAGAAGCAAGCTTTTAGCTTTCAAAACCAGACTCTGATGTGTGTATAATGGACAGACTTCTATAAATCGAAGAACCTAAATTATAACCAACTAATTGTATTTGTTTACCTTAAAATAAAATCTGGCCATTAGCCTCAAAACTATGAAAAAGCAATTATAAGATAAGTGAAATAAAAGAATCCACAATAATCATATACTAGTGGATTCAAAAACAATGTACAAAGTCCTAGCTGTGCAATGTATGGTATATCATTCAGAATCAGACTGCAGCAGGATTTATACAAACAAATCATGGTACTGGGATGTTGTGTATAGATGGACATATCCAGCAAATGTCTGGGTAGTATGCAATACTTAATCTGTCCTAGATATTCCATCCCTACACTTTGGAATTTAGTTGCTCTTCGCAAAGCAGGTTAGTTCCTTTCAGACGATTCTACATGGACTATTATGAAAAAAGAGTCAACAGACCAGCCCACCTACCTTTTTATCAAATAATAAATAAATCTGAATTTAAAAAAAATGGTGCTGCATCACTATATAAAAACATTACATTGGTTACCCAGGCATAAACTAAAGCACTGCTGGTGATTACCTGCTGGGTGAGAAAACCTATATGTTTTGTCTATGACCTTTCAGAGATGCTTTCTGATACCTGCTACATTTTGTTTTCTGTTTTAGGAAATCTGCTTGGCCTGGTGTTTTTATTCTACATGAGGGGTGGACACAAATCATCTAGGCTGCTCATTTCACGTTTTTTTTTTTCCATTGGTTAAATTGTCTTCTGAGTGATACTTAAATACTCAGTGAAATTCTGGGTCTCAGTCTTTGTCTGAAAAGATTTGAAGCCTACATAAACTAAAGCACTGCTGGTGATTCCCTGCTGGATGAGAAAACCTTTATTTTTGTTTCCGACCTTTTAAAGCTGCTTTCTGATTCCTACTCCAATTTGTTTAATGTTTTAAGAAATCTGCTTGGCTTGGTGTTTTTGTTCTATATGACAGGTGGTCACATATTATCTAGGCTGCTCATTTCACATGTGTTTTTCATTGGTTAAATTGTCTCTTGAATGATACTTAAATACTCAATGAAATTCTGGGCCACTGTTTTTGTCTGAAAAGATTTGAAGTCTGCATAAACTAAAGCAATGTTGGAAATTCCCTACTGTGTTTCCCACCAAACCTCTTGTTTTTTTTTTAAACCTGGAGACATCAAGCTGCCCACCCCTACTGTAAATTGAGCATAATAATTTCTTCCCTTTCTAATCTTCTGTTGATATCCTGAATTATTTATTTGCCTTTCCTTGTGCTTATATTGAAAAGGTGCATTTTACCTCCCATTCTCTGTTCTACTTGATCTAGCTAGCTGTTGGATAAAGTAGTATATTTGTACCCTCTAGCAAACAATTGTTTTTACACAAAAGAGGTCAGTGGATTTTCCATCTAGTGCACTGGGAGGTAGCCTGGTCTGTTCAGGCTAAGGAAGCACTTGCAATTTCTGAATACAGTTTTATTGGCTGGAGGGCTATCTTGTTTTTTGGTGCCTTTATAAATTCTGTACAACTGAGTGGATCTTGGCTCATTTGTTCAAAGCAAAGTACTTGTATTGAATAACCACGTTTTATAAGCTGTTTACAGTACACTGCTATATCTTTAAGTTTGTTTGTAGTAGCATTTCATACCATTTAAGTTGATTTGTGGTAGCATTTCACTCCGGGCACTCCTTTACTGTGCTTTTGCATTGGGAGGACTGAGATTGTTCATCTGGTGGCAATAGGTCTTTTCCTGGTCTATCTGAGCTGGGAAACACACAAAAGGGCTCTAAGTATTTTTTTGCACTTCTTTGCACTTGATTTGCCCTCTTATGATACCTAGATAGCAGACCTGCTGAATCTAGCCTGTTATTGATACTCTTAAGCATTAATATAGCCATCTTACATTAAGAATGGCTCCCCTGGACTCTTATGGCAGAGGAGTGTGGATCCAGCCTTGCCTGAGCTGGGGATCATGGGAAGAAGGTTCATTGCATGCTTTCCTGTTGTAGATTAGCTTAAAAGTGTCTTAATTTTGCCTGTATTTAAGCCTTGTGTTTGCATGTTGCAGCACACCATACAATAGGGGTTAAGGGTGCCCTGTATAGATGCAAATACCTTGAATCTCATTTTTTCCTAGACATCTGTCAGTAGAACCCTCCCAAGCTTTCTACTGCACTATGGTTGTACTGAGCAGCGTTGCCACAACTATCATCCATAGCTTTCAAAAGAATAAGCACCTTTGTTAGTCCTAGCACAAAAACTGGTCAAACTAGCCCAATCCCTTCCCTAATAGTACATATGGTGAAAACCTGCTATAATGGATGGGGAGTTTCCCATCATTTCACCAGCCAGCCTGATTGATATGGGCATCCTGAGGGAATGTAATAATTATTTCATGTGTACTGACAACCACTTACTCCTAAACAAACAAATACCCTATGTGAGAGATGTAATTACAATATTAAATTGGAATAAATTCTCTTCTGCTGAATAGTTGCATACTTGAGCTGTTTGGTTAGCTTTTCCATACCCTACATCAACTTTATTACAAGCTGAGATAAGTACAAACTTGCAGTGTTATAAGATAGTACTGAATTTTATTTTTTCTGATTATTGTTTCATTGAATATTGTGTTAAAAATAGTACTGCATTTATCTGCTTATTTATTTGTTTACTGAAAATTGTGAGTTCTCTCCCTGTCTGCAGTTAGTTTATTCTTCTCACTTCATTGTTATTCAGTGTAGAAGTCTTAGCCTAGAGGGATTACCTGTGCCTTAAAGTCTTAGTCCCTTATCTCTGAAATTATTTCTGCTGAATAGTTCCATACTTGAGCTGTTTGCTTAGCTTTTGCATATCCTACATCAACTTTATTACAAGCTGAGATAAGTACAAACTTGCAGTCTTATAAGATAGTACTGAATTTTATTTTTTTTGTTTATTGTTTCATTGAATATTGTGTTAAAAATAGTACTGCATTTATCTGCTTATTTATTTGTTTACTGAAAATTGTGAGTTCTCTCTCTGTTCTCTTCATGTCTGCAGTTAATTTATTATTCTCATTTCATTGCTATTCGGTGTAGAAGTCTTAGCCTAGAGGGATTATCTGTGCCTTAAAGTCTTAGTCCCTTATCTCTGAAATTATTTCTGCTGAATAGTTGCATACCTGAGCTGTTTGGTTAGCTTCTGCATACCCTACATCAACTTTATTACAAGCTGAGATAAGTACAAACTTGCAGTGTTATAAGATAGTACTGAATTTTATTTTTTCTATTTATTGTTTCATTGAATATTGTGTTAAAAATAGTACTGCATTTATCTGCTTATTTATTTGTTTACTGAAAATTGTGAGTAATTTCTCTCTGTTCTCTCCCTGTCTGCAGTTAGTTCTGTTCTCTCCCTGTCTGCAGTTAGTTTTCCCCACCCACCCTCACTGTTCTTGTTGTGGTATTAATCTTGGTGGCTTTGGAATTGACCGCCCCTTCTGTAAATTTGTGTTTGAACACTTCTCCTGGGCCCATCTCATTTGCTCACTCAACCGAGTACAGTGAGATTATATTTTGATTTCAGACACTCCTGCCATTCTCATCTGTTCAGCACTATCCCAGCTCTATTCTAGTCTAGTCTCATTAGCTCATCCTGCCTAATACAGAGAGAACATTTGAGTAGGCATACCCACTTAAGTCCTGAACTTGTCTGATTGAAGACTGCTGGAACATGGCTCAATTCTAAGTTTTTTTTACCAGTTAATTGGGTAATTTATTCAAATCAGTTTGCTTGTTTTCTATTGTTATATATAAAAAAAAAAAAAAAAAAAAAAACAATTTGCACTTTATCTGCTTTTACTGTATTTGTGTTTCTTCCTACGTTATTACCTTATTTTGCTTTTGCCTCTTCTTAAAAGTACTCAATTGTGTTGATTCTGCTGCATTTATTACTGCTTGGTAGTAGCCTGATTAAATTTTAACTGTTATTCTAAGTCTTTTGGTTATTGCACTTTGGCTTCAGACCAGTTGTTTTACATTAAGAAGATTTGTGGTCTGCACTGTTGTGGGAGGACAGGTAGCTTACATCCTTCTAAGTTGGGAATTGCTGATGGAAGGCTCAATGTCTGTTATTCTAAAAGTGTATTAGTTCTGGTTTAAACACTTGGGCTCCAGGCCAGTTGTTTTACATTAAGAAGGTTTGTGGTCTGCACTCTTGTGGGAGGAGAGGCTAGATTCTACCCTTCTGAGCTGGAATTTCTGGCCAAAGGCTTACTATGCCTGCTCATTTGAACTGTTTTTCTGATATTGGTGCGCCTTGTCTGCTGTAGCATAGACTAGATTCAGGCCTGCTGAATCTAGCTTTGTTTGTATAACTTCAGCACTAATCCAGGCCATCTTTTTTGGAGAAGGTTCCCCTGCACCCTAGTGGCAGGAGTGTGCGGTTAGAACTTGTCAGATTGAAGACTGCTGGAACAAGGCTCGGTTTTGAGTTTTTCTACTGGTTAATTGGGTAATTTGTTTACATCAGTTTGCTCGTTTTCAATTGTTATATATAAAAAAAAATTGCACTTTATTCATCTGCTTTTACTGTAATTCTGTTTCTTCCCACTTTATTACCTTATTTTGCTTGTGCTTCTTCTTAAAAGTACTTAAGTTGTATTATTCTGATGCAGTTATTGCTGCTTGGTAGTAGCCTGATTAAATTGTAACTGTTATTCTAAGCCTTTTTGTTTAAGCACTTGGGCTTCAAACCAGTTGTTTTACATTAAGAAGGTTTGTGGACTGCATTGCTGTGGCTGGACAGGTAGCTTACATCCTTCTAAGTTGGGAATTGCTGATTGAAGGCTCAGTGTCTGTTATTCCAAAAATGCATTAGTTCTGGTTTAAGCACTTGGGCTTCAGGCCAGTTATTTTACATTAAGAAGGTTT
Source organism: Protopterus annectens (assembly GCF_019279795.1). Taxonomy (NCBI): domain Eukaryota; kingdom Metazoa; phylum Chordata; order Ceratodontiformes; family Protopteridae; genus Protopterus; species Protopterus annectens. The sequence goes on from NC_056729.1 coordinate 984,622,469, forward strand.
GTAGTCTGCACTCTTGTGGGAGGAGAGGCTAGATTCTGCCCTACTGAGCTGGGAATTTCTGGTTAAAGGCTTATTGTGATTGCTTATTTGATCTGTTTCTTTCTAAAATTTGTGTGCCTTGTTTGCTGTAGCCCAGACGTTAGTAGTTTATTGGCCATTTTGGGCTAATTTCTATCTCTTTCATTTCCCTACTATAAAAACCACATTTGCACGCTGGGCAGTGCCGGTTAGCTAGGGCTAAACTATTCCCGGCTCCACGAACTCTGCTCTTCAATTTTTCACTTTTTTACCAGTTAATTGGATAATTTATTCAAATCAGTTAGCTTGTTTTCTACTGTTATATAAAAAAAACTTGGAACTAGACAAACTTTCACCTTAAGCACTCAATCCATTCATTTCACAGTCCAGCACTTGCTCAAAACTCATAGCAAGCACTAATTAACCCTAGCACTAGACCCCATATACTGTCCAGAAGGACAAGGCTCTCTATTTGTCCCTACCAGCTAATCAGTAAAACAGCTCACTTTACCTATTCAAGCATGTCCAAAGGGCAGTTTCAGGTGTACTCTCCAGTCCAACTGGTGAATCTGGGCATTTTGAGGCAATGTTACAACTGCCTCATGTACACAGAAAACCCTCTCCTCTTACTACCAAACACTAACATATGCGAGACATACAATTATACAGCCAAACAGGAGGCAAAGCTCTCTCAACCCGAGACTGGAACTGACAGTCAAGAGGAGAAGGAAAATACTTCAACATACCACCAGTCTCATATAGACATACTAAACCAACACCGGCAAATAATACACATAAATATACAAAAACATACTCTGAGGCTCTAAATGAAAATCTGCAAAAGCAACAGAGACCTCCAAAGTGGACACCAAAGCAACCTCCACACCCCATCACAAACCATGAAACACATACTTCACATAATCAGTGTTCCACGCAATCACAGCCCTTAAGGCAAAATAACATACCCAACACTCTAGTAATAGGCGACTCTATAGTCAGGCACACTGATGTCCCAATAAACTAGGCTGGAGAAGGAGTACGTTAAAGTTAGCTGCCTCTCAGGTGTCAGGATCCACCACATAACACAAGCACTCAGGTCACTCCAGAACAAGTACAAATACGACTCTGTCATTGTCCATGTTGGTGTGAATGACCTGAGACATATCTCCCTGGACTACATGAAAAGAGACATGGAAGAGCTCTCTGATCACATAGCCCAAGCTGATATGACCCTGACCCTGAGTAGCGTCCTGCCCTCACCAAGAATGATGCAAAAGTATGAAGAAAAAATGATCAATTTCAACATTTGGCTAAGTTTCAGGTGTCATTCAAAGGGGATCCAGTATTTGTCCACCTGGGATGACATGCTCGATAAGCCACATTGCTTTGCAAGAGATGGCTTGCACCTGTCATCCTTAGGCTTTTGAATACTGGCCAAGGCTTTTGCCACCTCCATAGTGCCTTTTTTAGGCAAGGCTCAAAAGACAAACCCACCACAGTAAATAGCACAAGTAACCAAAAACTGAGGGTAATGCTACTCAACGCCAGAAGTCTAAACCTCAAAAGGCATGCACTCGAGGCACTCCTCAGTATGGAGAACATCAATATCTGTGCAGTAACAGAAACCTGGTTTATGGCTTCAGAGAGCACCCCAGCACTACCAGGCTATAACTCATACCATACTTTTCGGCCACAGAACCCAGACTGAAACACAAAAGGTGAGGGTGTATCCATATTCATCAAGGATACTCACACCTCCAGGTTAGTGGCACAGCACAATGCCTCAGAGATCATCCATGTGCAGATAACAATGAGCAAAACTGCAATTCAAATTGTAGCTTGCTACAGATCACCCACCATGACCCAGGACCTCCATTCCGCATTTCTGGAGACACTGGAAAATATGAAGGTCCTACCAAACACCCTAATATTGGGTGATTTCAATTACCCAAACATTAACTGGGAGAGCTATTCAAGTACTAACTCCCTTGCCCAATGCTTCCTAGAATTTATAAAATCAAATGCCCTGGATCAACTCTTTAACACCCCCACCAGAGGTGACAACATATTGTACCTGGTCATCACCAACATGGGCGACCGGTGTTCTACTCCAGAGGTCAAACCCTCACTGGTTAGATCAGACCATAGACTAATCACTCTGGATATCCACATTCTGCCTCCACCCGCAATCAAGGAAACCACCGTGAAAAACTTTACAAAAGCAAACTTCACGTTACTTAAGCCCAAGGTGGAAAGGTTCACAACCCCCATGCTAAAGGACAATGCTGTCCAAGCTGCTGAATCCCTTACAAAGGCACTCTATGAGCACCTGCAAGAATGCATAAATCATGCTATCCCAAGCAAAACCAAGACTCACTCCTCCAAGAAAAGGACCCCTGCCATAAACAAGCTATACAATAGAAGGAGGAAACTAGCGCAGAATAGAGTAAAAGCCCAAGAAGGAAAGACATCTCTGATCAGAATCAGCAAGAAAGTATGATCCCTCATAAAATCGTCCAAGGCTAGCTTCGAAAGAAAAATTGCCAAAGACTCCAAAGATAACCACAAAGCGTTCTTTAGCTATGTCAAGAACCTAAGTGGAAACTCTCAGATCTACTTGGAGTTAGTGCAGAATGGCACAAAATACAATGAACCAACTGATATTGCCAACATTCTGGCAGACAAGTTTAGTGCAAACTTCACCCCCCTCTCACCCCCTAAAGGGCCCATAACCATACCAGAAGAATGTAGTGCCCCGGCAATCACTGACACACTGGTTAAAACAGCCCTATCCAAAGCCAAAAATACAGCTTCAATGGGGCCGGATGGTGTCCCAGGCTATGTCTTACACGAGCTCCAAAATGAACTAACCCCTCACCTAAACACACTGTTCAAACACAGCCTCTTTACAGGCTACATCCCCATACGGTGGTGCACAGCAACAGTTATCCCTCTCCACAAAGGTGTATCACAACAGACCCCAGGAACTATCGCCTTATAAGCCTGACTAGCCTGGTCTGTAAGGCTATGGAGTGCATCCTCATGGATTTCATTAACAGAGACATTGGGAACCTTCAGACATTGGACCCTACCCAGTTTGGCTTTGTTAAGGGCAGATCATGCCTCATAAACCTGGTGGACTTCTTTGAGACAGTTACCAAGGCTTTAGACAAGGGAAAGGAGGCCCACACAGCCTACCTAGACCTGGCAAAGGCTTTCAACACCATTCCCCATTCTGGTATTATAGACAAGCTCACCAGCCTGAACATAAACCCCTATGTCATGAGATGGGTTGCCAGTTGGCTCACGGATAGAATCCACATGGTGAGAGTTGCAGGCTCTAGGTCTGACTCTAAACCAGTTACAAGTGGTGCCCCCAGGGCTCAGTTCTGGGACCTTTCTTGTTTGGTATATACTTCTCAGAGGTACAGGCAAGCACAGGAGGGCTATGGCTGACCAAGTCCGCAGATGACTGCAAAGTGGGGGCCATAATTGACTCTCCAGCTAATACAGACATCCTCCAGAAGGGTCTCACTGAAATGGATACCTGGTGTCAAAATCATGGCCTCAAGCTAAATGCCAAAAAGTGCATAGTCATCCCCTTTGGAAAAAACAAGGTACCAGCAAACTACCACATACGTGGTAGTCCCCTAAATGCAGGAAATGTAATAAGGGATCTGGGGACTCAAGTAGATAGTAATCTCTCCTTTGATAATCATATTGCTAGGGTGGTTAGAAAATCCTTCTATGTGGCCCACTTAATCACAAAAGGGGTCGCATCTAGAACAAAAGAGGTTATTGTGCCCCTCTACTCATCACTCATCAGACCCATCATAGAGTACAACACCCCATTTGGGATGTACCTTACAAGACACCTGCAACAGCTGGAAAGACCACAGAAGTACCTCACCAAGAGGATTACTGGCCTCAAACATATGCCCTATGCAGCCCGACTGAAGAAACTCCAGCTGTACTCGGTTGCATACCGCTTACTCAGAAGTGATCTCTGCCTGACATACAAGGCCATGTCCAACCCAGAATTGATGGACATGCTCCACCTAAAAAAAAAAACAAATCCCTGAGAGCCACATACTCTAGGGATCTAAATCTCACCACAATGATAAATAGAACGTGCTGGAGGGATAGATTCCTGTCCCAGAGACTCTTCATGCTTTGAAACAGGATTCCAATCTACATTAGGCAGAGCCCCTCACTAACACTCTTCAAGAGAAACCTTGTAGAGTGGATGGGAAACAGAAAATTTAACGCAGGGATCACGACAGTGGCTCTGCTGGACAGAGGGACAGGGAACTAATGGCTCTGCTGGACCAAGGCATAGGGAACTAATCTAAGGGGGTGGCGAAAGCCAACACATTCTGGCTGGGCTTATAGATGCCTTCAGGCAGATAGCCTAGTACTTACCTAGGAACCTATGAAGTAACAAAAGACAGGACATCAAACTGGCTGTCAGCACACACACTTCACCTATCACACAAAATGAATTCACAACACATAAACCCACATATGTGAAGGTACTCACTAGAAACCTACCAAAAGATTAGAGACCTCCCAAAAAGTAAAACAATTGCACACACTGCTATGCAAATAGAAACAACTACACATAATAACACATATACCAGCGTCTCAGCAAATAAGCCCTTAAGGCAAAACAATTTAAAACCTAATATCTTGGTCATAGGCGGCTCCATAATGAGACACGCAGATGTCCCCCTCACCAGTCTGGACAAAGAGAAGGCCACGGTCAGCTGCCTGTCAGGTGCCAGGATCTGACAAATCACATATGCACTCAAGTCACTCAACAAGTACCATTACGACTCTGTCAAAGTCCATGTTGGGATGAATTACTTGAGACATACCTCTCAGGAATATATGAAGAGAGACATGACTGAGCTCTCAGATTATGTGTCCCAAGCAAGTGTGATTGCAGCCCTAAGCAGCATTTTACTTTCACACAGGATGATGTCACAATATAAACAAAAAATAATTGACTTCAACAATTGGCTTAACTTGTGGTGTCAGTCCAGGGGGATCCAGCATATGTTATTCTGGGAAGACATTGTCAACAGGCCACACTGCTTTGCCAGAGATAGTTTTCACCTGTATTTTCTAGGCTTTTGGATACTTACAAAGGTGCTTGCCTCCCCATAGTGCCTTTTTTAGGCAATGCCAAAGCAACAAAATTTCCGAAGTAACAAAATCCACTTTAGACAAACTCAAGGTTCTGCTGCTTAATGCTAGGAGTCTAAACATGAAACTGCACTCCCTGGAAGCAGTTTTCACCTTGGAAGATGCTGACATCTGTGCAGTTACTGTGACATGGTTCAAGGCCATAATGAGCACCCCAGCCATGCCAGACTACAATGCCTTCCACATGTTCAGACCTGAAAATCAGCAAGAAAGAACTAAAGGTGGAGGTGTATCCATCTTCATTAAGGTCAAGTACACCTCAAGACTGGTCAAACAGTATGACTCTATTGAACTGCTCCATGTCCAGTTAACTACAGTCAAAATGCCCTACTTCATCACAGCTAGTTATAGATTCCCCACCATGAGCCAAGAAAAGTACACCGCCTACCTGAACTTACTGGAGTCACTCACCATACAGCCCAGTGCCTTAGTCATGGGAGATTTCAACTATCCTTCCATTGACTGGGTGACATACATGAGCATGAATGTGCTCGCCCAGAGGTTCTTGGACTTTGTCAATAGAAATGCTCTGGAACAGATAGTCTGTACCCCCACAAGGGGCTCAAATGTCCTAGACATAGTACTCACTAACATGGGGGTCACTACACTCCTCACTGTGTGATGTCATCCCTGATAAGTTCAGACCATAAATCAGTCTCATTCAGAGTAACTATTGGATTTGTCACCATCACAGAAGCAAAAAAAAAAAAAAATTAAAAAAACTTTTCCAAAGTAAACTACAGCCTATTAAGTGATGGTATAAATAGTGTATATCTCCCACAATCATAGACAACAATGACTCCCATGCAGAGTTGTACACCAATGTCCTGTATAACCACTTAAGCAACTGTATAGACTCAGCTCTCCCTCAACAGATTAAAACTAGGCCCTCCTGAAAAAGCAAGTCACCCTGGTGGACCTCAAGTATAAATAGATTATATAACAAAAGGAAGAAACTGATGTCTAAGAACAAGAGGGAAATGACCCAGCAGAGAACAAATTCCCTCCACAGCTTGAACAAGCAAATCAGGAATCTTCTAAAGTCCTCTAAAGCTAATTTTGAAGGTAAAATAGCATCCCTAGCTAAGAATAACCATAAGGCATTCTTTAACTACGTCCAAGATTTAAAAGGGAGTGTCCAGCTATGTGCCAAACTTGTAGTAGATGGTACTACTCATACTATGTTGGAGGAAATTGCCAACCTGCTAGCTGATAGATTTGGTACAAACTTCACCCCTCTGTCCCCACCTGTCATACCTCAAAGCATACCTGACACCAGTCCTCTGCCTAGTATCTTTAGAGGTCAGGTCATATCTGCACTCTCCAAGACATGGTCTCAGTGGGACCAGATAACATCCCAGGTTGCTTATTAAACAATCTAAAACACGACCTAGCAGAACCACTTGGCTTTCTCTTTAGTTATAGCCTGAGAACCAGCTTTGTTCCAGCAGAGTGGAGAAAAGCAACAGTAATTCCCTTGCAGAAAGGGGGGTCATCAACTGACTCTGAGAACTACTGACCCTTAAGTTTAACCAACCTCATCTGCAAGGCCATTGAAAGAATCTTCATGGACCTTATCAACAAGGACATAGATGACCTTCAAACTCTACACCCAAGCCAGTTTGGCTTTGTTAAGGGTAGTTCATGCTTATTTGAAAAAGTCACCAAAGCCCTGGATGAAGGTAAGACAGTGCATACTCTCTATCTTGACCTAGCCAAGGATTTTGACACAACCTGCCACTCAAGTATCATTGAGAAACTCTCCCATCCAGGGATTAATCCTTACATCACTAGATGTGTAGCCAATTGGCTCACCGACAGAACACATACTTTCAAAGTTGGTGACTCCACCTCTACCAGTGGACCTGTCGCAAATGGTGTACCAGAAGGATCTGTGCTGGGCCCTTTACTGTTTGGAATCTATTTCTCAGAAGTCCAAGCTAAACTGGACAGCCTTTGGCTTACCAGGTTCACTGATAATTGGAAACTGTGTGCAATCATTTAGGCCCCCGTGATGCTAACATATTACAGGAGGGGCTAACACACACAAATGATTAGTGCTAATGCCAAGATCTAAAGATAAATGCAAAAAAAGCATGATTATCCCATTTGGCACAGCAGAGTTCCATGCTAATTACACTATTGACATACCCCCCCCCCCCCCAAGTTCAAATCCAGTAGTGCAACATCTGGGAATACATGTAGATGTCAATCTTAACTTCAAAATCTAAGTTTCCATGATGGTAAGGAAGCCTTCTACATTGCGCATCTCATATGTAAGGGCATTGCATTTAGGTCTAAGGATGTTATAACTCCACTGTACTCAACCTTCATCAGGCCATTAATAGAGTACAATGCTCCCTTCTGCGTGTACCTCACAAGATACATGTGGCAGCTGGAGAGATCGCAGAGGTTTCTCACAAAGAAAATACAGGGTCTCCAAACCATGACTTACATGAATAGAATGAAAACCCTGTCACTGTACCCTGTATCATATAGGCTGCTGAGAGTCGACTTGTGCCTGGCCTACAGGGCAGTCTCTGACCTGTCCTGATGGATATGCTGCACATTCACAAGTCAAAGGCACAAGAGTCACTCTGCGGATCTTAACCTAGCCTGTGTCATTAACTCAACATGCTGGAGAGACAAATACATCTCCCAGAGATTGCCACTACGCTGGAGAAAACTTCCAGTTCATGTGAAGCAGAGCTCCTCACTGACCCTATTCAAGCCCAACCTGAACAAATGGAATGGAGACCACAAATTCATCCCAGGGGTGGCACCGATGTCCTCCATGGACAGGTGTAGTTGGTATGTATCATAGATGTGCTCTGCGAATTATGTCCATCTAACCAAAGACAACTGAGGCAACTCGGGATTAACATGGCTAGGCTTGTAGAGGCTGCAGGGCTGCTAGCCTAGTAACCACCTATGAACCTATGTGTGACATAAACGTTTTAACTGTTTTTTGCAGCAAAGTCCCCGATGTGCTGAAATGCCAACATAAAAAGGAAATGTTAGTACATATGAAGGCATTTAGGTGTTATATTTTTTGAGCCACAGTATACATGTATTTGCACCCCAATATCAATATCCATTACACCAAAATAGAAGTTCCTGATCACTTTATATCCACAAATATATGCTTTAGGAAAATGACATACACAATGACAGTCCTACATTGATCACACAATGTCCCTATAAAGAATAGTCTCTTCATTCTGGTATGGGACTTACATGCATTTGCTTTCCAGTGGCTATAAATCATAGTCCACATTCTTATCATAATAACACTTAAGTTGAGCAGCATTTACATCCACTCATTCTGTAGGTCTGCTCATGCCAGGGCATTTCCTTTAATTTAGCCTATAAGTCTTAGGAGGCAAACAATCTAATTCATTATGAAAAGGTCTTGTCTCTTAATGTACTCTTTGTTGTTATATAATCAGTCTATTAGCTGATATTTTCTAGTAAACTATGAGATCACACATACATGAAAGAATAGTGATAGGCTGTAGGCTGTGTTACATATATACTTAGCACTGACAATGTACTCTGTATAGTGCAGTATTCTGCACAGCACCACTGTACTCTTATTTATTTATTTATTTGCAGTTGGTTTATTTGTAGTTGGTTTACCAGGATACTCCATTCGACATAGAAGAACCCATTTTCAATGGAGTCCTGGGGAGAAAAGCTCCAAAAACAAAACAATAATCACAAACAATAATTACAATCAAAGCTTTTGCTATAGTAAGTACAAAGGTACTAGTAAAAACATAGCATTTAAACATACAATTTCTAAAGCAAAAATGACAATCAAAGTTTTGGTTATACTAATTACAGATAAAATATTTCACTTAACAGAGACAATTTCTGAGATAAAAAGTGTCAGCTTTGTAAACGTAGAGAAGTTGTCTACACATGGATTGGTTCCTGCTAAAACCATGTATGGAATCGGAGAAGACCGAGATGAAGAGAGGAGAAGATATTAAGAGGGGATGGAGGAGTAGCATTCACACTGAGATATAAGGTGTGAGTGGAGTGAGTTTTTAAAGGAAGAGAGGTTTGTGTGGTACGGATGGATGGAGGTAGGGAATTCCATTGATGTGCGAGGGCAAAGGATAGGAGATTTTTGCCTGAGGGACAGGCAGGTTTATGCAGTTCTATTAAGTTTTGATTGTTAAATCTTAATAGTCTTTAAGGGAGGTGCATTTTGAAGGTTGAGGATAGGGAGGGACAGAGGGAGGGGGTGAAAATGAGTTTCTGGGCATAAATGAGTTGAATATAGGTGAGATAACTGGGCAGCTCTAACCAGTTTAATTTATGAAGGGCTACACAGTGATGGGTAGAAGACTTTTGGCTTGTGGCAAACTTCACAATTTTTGTAATAGCAAGAGGAGAGTTTTGTCTTAAGAGAGGATTGTAACTTTGTTAGAAGTGCAGTACCATAAAGAAGAGAAGGGATGAGATATGTGGTAGAGAGAATGAACCTAGTAGAAGGAGTAAGGTAGTGATTGCGCCGGTAAAGTATGCCAAGTTTCTGGTGTTTTTTTTTATATTTATTTGTAGGTGAGAGTTGAATTTAAGATGGTCATCAATGTGGACAACTAGTAATTTAGCCTCAGATACTAATTCGAAAGATGTATTGTTTTGGCTTTTGATGGAGAATGAATTTTTGCCAATAATGGTTGTTTATGTAGGGGTAAATAACATTAGTTTGGTTTTTGAGGCAATGAGTGCTAGGTGAATGTCTAACATCCATTGTTCAGTGGTAGAGAAAGCTACTTATGTGAGCTTTATAAGTGTGGGGATAGAGGTGGCAGAACAGATTATAGTTGAATAGTTGGCGTATTGGATAAGTTTTGCATTTGGGATTGAGCAATGGAAATCATTTATGAATATATCGAGCAGGAGGGGACCCAGTATGGAACACTGGGGGACTCCAGTGGGGGTATCAAGGAAGGAGGAAGTGGCTTTTATTCATTTAACTGCTTGCTATTTGAGAGATAACTATCGAACCAATTGAGGGTGGAAAGGGATAGGTTTAGATTAGAGAGTTTAGCTAGGAGAAGGTTGTGCGATATTGCATCAAAGGCCTTAGAGAGGTCAAGTAGGAGGGTGGATACTGTGCAGCCAGAGTCACAGGCTTTGTTAACAATTTCTAAGAAGCAAAGAAGGGCAGTGGTAGTATTGTGGTCGGGTCTAAATCCATGCTGTGCTGGAGTAAGTGATTGTAGGTAAGGTAGGGAAGAAGTAGTAGATGGATACATTTTTCAAGGAGTTAAGAGATGCGGGATAGGATGACGATAGGGTGGAAGTTTTAATATTATTATTGTAACCCCCTTTATGCAGGGGTATGATGAAGGCCTTTTTCCATAGTTGGGGTACATGAACTTGGATAGAATGGTTGATTAGTACACTGATGGGTAAGGCAATGGCTTCAACAGCTATAGTTAGAAAGTGTGAGGGTATGTTACTGGGCACATTGGAGCATGGTTTTAGTTTTTGAAGAAGTTTTTTTATGGAAGATATGGGTATAGGTTTTATGGAGAAAGGAGGGGGTTGGGAGGTGAAGGTATTAGAGAGTAATGGTGAAAGTGAGGCCAGGGGAGGGGATGTGGAGGTAAGGGGTGTATTGCTGGTACAGAAGGAGGAAGTTAGTCTGGAAATTGAGTTAATGAAAACATAGTTAAATTGGGTGGCCAGATCTATGTCTAGAACATCAGGATCTAGACAAGGGTTTTCTTTTTTGCCAGGGTTAAGGAGAGTGGAGATGCCATTCCAGAATTTTTGTGGATTTGTTTTATGGCTATTTTGTAGTGAGACAAAATAAGTTTTTTGGTCTGTTGTAACAAGCTTTTTGAATTTATTGTAAAGTGAATTGTACTCATAGAGAGTGGAGGGAGTCTTATTTTTCTGGTGGTGTAACCAGGCTTTATCTCTAAGACGCATGGCAGCTAGTGTATTTTTGGTTAGCCAAGGGACTGTTTTGCTTTTTATTCTTTCGGATTTTGGGGGGGGGGGGCATAGCTGTCTAAGAGGTTTAGGAAAGTTGAGTTGAAGTAGGTAACAGCATTTTCTAGGGGTAAAGTTCTTAGAGGGCTCCAGTTTATTGATTTTTAGAAAGTTAGAAAAGGTAGTGGGATTGAATTTTTTTAGGTAGTGAGTGGAGATATAGTTATGAGATAACTGTAGGGGAGAAGTAAGGCGCAGAGCATAAGTGGGAAGATGATCACTGCGGGAGTCAGGAAGTATGCCACTGTGAAAGAAATAATGAGGGTGAGAGACTAAGATCCAGTCTAGGATACTACCACTGGAGTAATCCTTAGATGGTCTGGTTATAGAGTCGATAAGTTGTGAGAAATTATAAAGGTTGATATTTAGGGAGTTTGAGAGGGGCTGAATAGAGGACCAGTTGATGTTCATGTCACCCAGTATTATAGTTTCATTGCTAATATTAGTGGAAAGCCAAGATAGAATTTCTTCGAATGCTGACATATTGTCTCCTGGGGGAATATATAGTGAGGCTATGCATATGTGCTTGTGTCTATTTACTTGAAGTAGGGCCAGAATTAATTCAGTGTTGGTGAATTGGGGGATAGGTTTAGTGTAGGAGGTAACTGATAAGGAGGATGAATAAAGCAGAGCTACTCCTCCACCCTTTTTGTGGGTTCTGTCTTTTCTGATAATGGAATAGTTAGGTGCTACTATTTCTGAGTCTTTTATATGAGGTTTTAACCAAGTTTAAGAAATAGACAAGATATCTGGTTTATTGTGGTGAAGCCAGGCATGGAGGTTGGAAATGTTGTTAGCTATGCTTTGGGCATTTAGAGAGGTGAATAGGGTGGATTTGGAAGTAGAGGAATGGGTATGGGGGCCAGGGTTTGGGTGTATATCACCAGATAGAAGGATAGTGATTAGGTGTTGAAAAATGCTGGAGAGGTACGTGAATTGCTTAGTATTGGAGTTGAGTATTATTAGATTTCTAAGGGTTTGGTTGGTTAGGGATAGGGTAGAGTGCTTATAAGGAGAAATAAATGTAGGGAAATAGTAGATAATTATTGATGGGGTATAGCTTGGGGATATCGGAATGGGTGAGTGTAAGTGTAGTATGGGAAGTGTGTTTGTAATTTGAAAAGATGGTGAATGGTGAGAAGTAAGGGGCTGTGTAATATAGTAGATATAGGATATGGTTAGAAGAAGTAGCATTTGAGTTAAGAAGGATGTAGGTTTTGATAGCATGGTGGAATTAAGAGATAATGTAAGGGTGTATAAGGTATTTAGTTGGTAGAGGATCAGGTTAGGTTTAGTAATGTGGGAGGTGACTAATGAGAGCTACGGGGTTTGTGTAAGAGGGTGGTTGTGTATTGAGGTAGGAGTGTATTGGATTATGATGGACTGGATGTGGTTTCAACAGTATAAGTGTAGAGGTAAGTTGTCACCTCACAGCAAGTGGTTCTCCGGTTCGATTCTTGGCTGGGGTGCCTTCTGTGTGGAGTTTGCATGTTCTCCCTGTGTTCGCGTGGGCTTCCTCTGGGTACTCCGGTTTCCTCCCACATTCCAAAGACATGCATCTGGAGCATTCCTCCCTGGGCCTCCGCTGAAAACAGGCTTTGTGGAACCTAGTCGGACTTTCCCGGTCAACAAATGTTAAATAAAATAAAAATAGTAAAAAGGTACTGGGGGTGGGTGGAAATGGGGCAGGGTAGGGGAGTGGAGTGAACCCATAGGGTGAATGGAGCGGGTTGAGCCAGGAGAGGAGGTTGCCTACCAGGAACAATCAGTGAAACTGGAAATTAAACAGTGAGTATATGAGCCAGTACAGGTAAGGGTATGCTGGGATGCAATTTAATTTGGGGTTAATTTTGAACTGTAACCAATGCAATGAGAAAGCTTCACGTAGGGCTAAACACTAAGTAGAGTGGGGAATACAGAAAAAGTCTAACCCGAACTTAGAGCAATTGAGAGTATGGTTAAGAAAGGAAGGTTTGCACTGCCACTTTTGGCAAGTATAGTTTTTGCAGATGAAGAGAGTAGTGGGAGAATATAGGGGAATGGATGCAGGCTGCTAGCAACGTACGAGGGGGCACTACACTAGGCAGACTATAAATCAAAAGAAAAGAAGGCAAACGGTAGATAAAACATGTGCACTGATATGTCTTAGGCAGCAGCAGGTTTCTTCTCATTTTATATAGGAATGTATGCCTGAGTTCCAGTAGCCTTTTTGATTTTGTTTTTTCAGAGGTGAGTTCAAGGTGGTGAGATGGAGAATGCCTTGGGAGATGGGAGGGCAGGACTTAGCAAGCTGTAAGGGAGAAGAAAGTTATTGTTTAGTATTTTAACCAAAGAGAGGGGAGGCAAAAGGTATTACAGAATAATTAGCTAGGAATTTCAGGAGAAATAGAGGGAGAGGCTAGAGGCTGGGATAAGCATGAGCATGGAGTAGTATAGGTAGGGAAAAGGAAAAAAATTCAGTTAGGAAGGGGGTAACAGGAGGAGATAAGGGTAACAGGTTGTGAAAGCGAGGAAGGAAACAGCTGGGAGGACTAGGTTTAAGCAGTTAATGTACAGCGATATATCAGGTTACACAGTTACTACAGCAGCAGTTTCCCAGGTTAAATCAATGGAACATAGAGATCACTTGTTCAAATAAGACAGAAAATTTTAAAGGCAGCAGTAGCAGATTTAAACATCACGTATTACAGAGCATTTAAACAAAAATAAAGGCAGCAGCAGTGGTTACAATAACAGAGTCAGAGAGCAGATTGCAATGAGGTAACAGTAGAAGATCGCCAAATAACCATAGTGAAATGCAGTCAAGGCTCAGCAACTATGCATCTGATGTTTATCTACTCAGATAATCAAGATTCCATGCTTGACTTTAATTTTGTGAGAGAAAAATTGTAGGAGAATAGCTTATACCACATCTTACTTCTTATAATATTTAACAACAGGATTCCATGTATTTTATTTAATTTTATAAAAACAGGATTTCATGCTAGACTATAAATTTTGTAATTAAAATAAGGTGGCAAAATAACTTATCCACGTATTGCTTCCTATAATATTTAAAAGCAGTAACAAAGCCCAGGGGTGTAGTGAGCAGGGATAGCATTTGCAGATGATTCAAGGGGCATGCGATTTGAACTCACAAATACTCATTATATGCACACATTCTCAAATCGAGTCTTGGAGGCAGACCAGGAAATTAGGCTTTTATTTTGTAGTAGTAAAACAGGTAGCTATGTAGCTTGTCCCGCACACGGCACCATTTATCTTATAGGGACAGTAATAAAGCCCAGGGAAAAAAGTCTGGCAGAGGTCTCACTCTCTTGTGCATGTTTTATTTGTCAGCAGATGTTGGCTGCTGACTGTACTACCAACCTAAATATTATTGACTCTATTCCTTTTCTTATTCATAAATATATAGAACAATACTGACATGCAATGGCACAGGTGGATGGTACAATTCCATTAGTAGTGCCATGCTTCACAACCATTGCAATGGGTGATTCGTAAATGTTTCCTCTTCATTTCCAGGTTGTGTAGAGAAGGGGCCAGTAGCATTTTATTCTAGAGAAAGACTCCATTGCCAGACAGGGTCTCACTGCTAGAACCACTTTTGTGTCAATTTTATATAAGGCTTTTAAACAATGGAGTTAAATCTTCAAATGTATGTGTGTGGCAGGTTGTGCAGCTGAGGGGTTGTCTCATATGCATATGTACTCTTCGGAAGTAGATCCTATTAATTACTTATTTAATTTTGCCAAGTTCTTGAACCTCCTAAGTCAAGTCTATTCATTGGTGTTAACAGTTTTATTGACCTCTTATAGGCATACAGTATAACACAGAATGATTGGAATATATATATATATGACGTTTGAGAAATTTTCATTTTTATCTATATTTGACATGTATTATTTGGATCCAGATAATGTGAAGAGGCAGAAGAACATGTGGTTTTTATTCCCTTCTATGTATAATTTTGTGCCATACTGAATTTTGAGTGCTACCACAGTTTTCAATCCACAGTGGTGTTAAGCAATAAAGGTGACATCCATGATTACAAAACTACAGTAGTGCTATGGCCTTTGGCTCTAGTTCAAGACGTAGAGGTGAAAAGTGTAATGTATACTGAATAATGCAATAAGATATTTATTTATTTGTTTGTGTGTTAATGTTTGGGTAAGTTGTTTCAAATTGACTTTCTCTGCTGCAGATCAAGTATACACGAAGAGAACAATTACATGATGGTACCAGTGGCGGATATGGGTTTCCTTTATTGCTGCATTAAAAAAATGGACAGTAGCTAGTTGGTGGACATGTGGGACATTTGAAGAACACACAAAAAATACAATAATGTATAGAATGCATGGTAAAGATTCGCTGGAATCCTCTGTTAAACAGGTAAGAAATTTCCCTATATCTCTCCTTGAAAAAAAAAAAACAGTAAATATCACAGACTAATAATTTATATATTTTACATATCCTAGCAATATGCACAACACAAAAAATAACTACATGTGTTGTGCTCAAGGATCATAGTTTGGATAACGTTTTGGCATAATGCAGAGCAACAAATCAAGTTGGTAGCTAGCAATATGAGAATGGCAAAGACATTCACGCCTTAGTAAAAAGAGAAATATAAACTCAGTACACATTCAAGAACAGCAAGACGTGCTTGTTTTGCACTGTTCAGAGATTTGGATTCAATTTAAACTTACTTCATAGATTTTACATAAAAAAACAGTGACAGACATTTGCTAAGTAAACTAAAATACTCTCAGATTTAGCATGATCAATAGTAAAGTTTTCTACCCTTAAAACTCACATGTATTGAAAATGCACCTAGCAACCTATTACACTGCATGAGTTATATGCTCAGATTTATAATCAAATAGCATGCATATATTGAAATGCTAATTAGCGTCTACATGAAGTATACAGGAATTCAAAAGATGAATGCATAACATATTTGCTAACAGCCTGGAATAGCCCATTGGAATTAAATGCTCCATTTGCGAAGCAGCCAGCAGTACTGTCTGTTGAAGTGAATTGGTCTGAGTCATACATGAGATTAATGTAAGTTGGCAGAATCAAACTCATAGCCTTAGTCATCTGCAATAAACACCAGACAACTGATTGCGGCTCAAACAAAGTGCATTTCTTACCCACATGGCAAAAATAAAAAGCTATATTAACAATATATTCATGGTAAAAATATTAACATTAAAATAGTAGACTTTACACTATACCAACTATTCACAGATAAACAATAAACACACAGTCAACATTCAATAAGACAAGGAAACCAAGGTTCACACCCAAAGGACATGGCTCATAAGATGATTTCCTTTCTTCCTTTGCACTATAGCTGCTCTGGGATGGAGGAACCAAACATTTATACATGCATGCAAGCAAGCAAGCACAAAGACATGCACATGACCATCATTCACAGCCCCATGTATGACTAAGTACACATCAGATGTTTGCTTGCGATCAAATAAACAAACAAATACATAATGATCTAGAAGTGTATTTCAGCTCACTGCTGTGAGAACATAAAGTGCAAGTCACTGCAACTCTCATGCTTTCCCAGCATCTTGGTTCAAGAGTCAGAGATGAAAAGCAGAAACCAGAAAGAGATTTTAAATACTGGTCTCATATATTTAAAAAATTGCTTGCATTAAAGATTTTGCATTGGCAAGAATTTTCTAAAGGGTATCGCCTCACAGTATGACGTTGTCCTGTTCGATTCTCAGCTAAAGTGTCTTCTGCGTGGAGACATGCGTGAATGGGCGTACCTTCGTTGAAGGTTGTGCATCAGAGCTGGCAACTCGGCATGTAAAAATCTACTGCCAATCATTAGCGGACTGGAGTTCCGCTGTGACGACCCCTAACCAGAAAAAGCCGAAAGACACAACAACATTAAGTCTGAAAATCACATTTGTCACTATTTAGTGACTGCATTCCACAATACTTCCATAAATGCATGCATTTCATGAGGAATGGACCACAGATACATAAGAAAAAATCAGGAGCAGTTAAAAATGATACCTACTGTAGACACACGCACACACACACACACACACACACACACACACACACACACACACACACACACACACACAAACACCACTTACAACCACTTGTACGACTGTACACCTCAGATATTGTTTGAAATCAAGTACTGAATACATTCATAAATAATGGGCGAGAAATGTATCCCATATCACTGCTATTAGAATATAGTGCAATTCCCCTCACCCTTCTCTACCTCTTAGCTCAACAAGCAGAAACAAAGGTGCAAAATCAGGAGCAAATTTTAAATATTTCTTTTATATTCTTGGAAGTTTGATGGAATAAAGGATGCAAAGTCTGCAGCACTCATGCTTGTCATGCAATCCACAGCAGTTTGCCAGAAAATCAAATTTTACAAGGAACAGACCAAAATGTCTCTCAATTTCTTTACTCAGAAATTCTGAACAAAGCCAAAAACTGGTGTGGTGATAGAGGGTACAAAGTCCCCAAAAGGGACAGTATTTAAATATTATTTTCTTTTTTTATCCATTTATTAACCACGTAAACCCACTAGGCAAGATGCCTCTTTTCAGAGGTCACCAAGGAGCAAAGTCTCAGTGAAGTGTTTAAAGTAACACAGTAGACAGAGATGGAAGAATTCAAACCCTGTACTTTTGACTACACAAAGCGGTTTGTAAACATCTAAGAACCTTAAGTGACATGTACCTCTAAGTTATTTATAAGGTTAGCAGAACAACATCTATTGCATGGGCTTTTATTTCCAAGCTAATAAGAACTAAGAAACTCTTAATGACTGGCATTACTAACTAAATGCAATCCTCAGTAATTTAACAGAAATTGTATTTTTACTTATAAGTTAACCAGGTAAACTTACTGGACAAATTCCCCTTTTACAGGAGTGCTGTTTGGCGAAGTGACTTACTGGGAGTCATTTAATAAATTAATGCAAAAGGAGTCAAACCCTGTACCTGGGCACAGAGACAGCTCACTAAAAACTCAGAGCTTTAGTGATCTGCTGTAACTGCCAGACTAGTTAATAAAGGACAGATCAGAAATATAAAGCAAAAATTAAAGATGTTATATAGAATTAAAGGCAGACAAGAGGCAAATATAATTTGATTCACTTAAAATGTTGTTAGAACAACAGATTGTTTGTCTACTTGCATTTTCTGAACAACAAAAACTATGTATCTCTAATGACTGGAATTATAGAGTAAACTGTCAGTTAACTAGAACTGAAGCAACCGGCACTCTCAAGCAACCAGAAAAAAATAAATAAATAATTAAAAAAAAAAAAAAAGGAAAAAAAAAAAAAGAAAGAAAGAAAGAAATATAGTAGAATTTCATGTGTTGAACTTTCTGCCCCCCCCCACACACACACACACAGAAACATACCTTACATGTTTATAGGTTGGTACTAGGCTATCAGCCCTAGGGCCTATACAAGCCTAGCCTTAACAATTCCCTGGCTATTTCTTCCCACACTATTTACTTCCCTGGACCCCTGTCTAGCATGGTGACTGACTTGATCCCTGGGGTGAATTTCCTTTCTCCCATCCAATCGTCAAGGTTCCTTTTGAAGAGGGCCAAAGAGGCACTCTGCTTGACATGTATGGACAATCTATTCCAGAGTCTGGGGAGTCTCTGGGTCAGGAACCTATCCCTCCAGCATGTCTTGTTTATTGTGATGACAAGGTTTAGATCCCTGGAGCATGTGGCTCTGATGGATTGGGATTTCTTTAAGTGTAACATGTCCAACAGCTCTGGGTTTGACATGGCCTTGTATGTTAAGCAGCAGAGATCGCCTCTGAGTAGACGATATGCGACAGAGTATAGCTAGAGTTTTTTAAGGCGGTCAGCATAGGGCATCTGCTTTAGGTCTGTGATTTTGTTAGTAAGGTATTTCTGCGGCCTTTCCAGTTGTTGCAGATGTTTTGAGAGGTACATTCCAAATGGGGCATTGTATTCTATAATGGGTCTAATGAGGGATGAGTACAGTGGGACAATGACCTCCTTTTTTCTGGATGAAAAGCCCTTAGTGATGAGGTGTGCCACATAGAAGGATTTCCTGACTGTTGTGGCGATGTGGTTATCGAAGGTGAGACCACTGTCCACCTGTGTCCCTAAGTCTCTTATCACACTTTCAGGGTTTAGTGTACTGCCACCTATATGGTAATTTACAGATACATGTTTTTTCCCAAAGGGGGATAACTATACATTTCTTGGCATTGAGCTTAAGCCCATGGCTCTGGCACCAAGCATCTGTTTCTGTAAGGCGCTTTTGTAGAGTATCCACATCATTTGGGGATTCAATAATGGCTCCCAGTTTGCAGTCATCTGCAAACTTTGTTAGCCAGAGTCCCTTAATGTTGGCCTGTACTTCAGAGAAGTAGATGCCAAACAAGAGCGGTCCCAGGACTGAACCCTGAGGTACTCCACTTGTCACTTGTCTGGAGCTTGATTTGGATTTGGCTACTTTTACAGTGTGGGTTTCATTAGTAAGCCAGTTAGCAAGCCATTGGGTGATGTAGGGATTAATGCCCAGCTTAGTAAGTTTATCTATGATTCCAGAGTGGGGGATGGTGTCAAAGGCCTTGGCAAGGTCTAGATAGGCTGTGTGGACCACCTTACCCTTGCCCATGGCACTGGAGACTGATTTGAAGAAGTCAATCAGGTTCAGGAGACAAGATCGGCCCTTCACGAACCTAAACTGGGTGGCATGCAGTGTTTGAAGGTTGCCATGTCTTTGTTTATAATTTCCATGATAATACGCTCCATGGCTTTGTAGATAAGGCTTGTCAGACTGATGGGATGGTAGTTTCCGGGATCCAAGGTAGATCCCCCTTGTGGAGTGGGATAAGCGTAGCTCTGCGCCACTCAGTGGGCACAAAACCTAAGGTGAGGCTATGATTAAACATGACACTTAGGTGAGGTGCCAGTTCATATTGTAGTTCATGTAGTACACAACCCGGGATGTCATCTGGTCCCATGGATGCTGTATTCTTAGCTTTGGAGAGTGTGTTTTTTACCTGTGTAGCTGTTACTACTGGAATTTGGCAATCTTCCAGTATTGAAATGGGCCATTTAGGGGGTGAGAGGGGGGTGAAGTTGGCAGTGAAACAATCTGCCAGGATATTGACAATATCCTTGGGATCAGTATATTTAATGCCATTCTGTTTTAGCTCAGAGCAGATCTGAACATTGCCATTTAGATTCTTGACATAGTTATAGAATGCCTTGTGGTTGTCTTTGAAATCTTTGGCAATTTTATTTTCGTAACTAGCTTTGAAGGATTTTATGAGGGATCTCAGTTACTTACTGAGGCTGGTAAGGGAGTTTTTTGCATCCTGGGATTTTCCTCTTTTCTGCAACAGTTTCTTCCTTTTGTTGTAAAGTTTGTTTATGGCAGGGGACCACCAGATTGTCTTCCTTTTTATGGATGATTGCATCTTGGTTCTATTTGGGATGGCATGATTCATGCATGAGTGGATGTGCTCGTACAGTGCCTTAGTGTAGGATTCAGCAGTTGAACTTTCGGTTCCCGTCTGCATGGGTGTCATGAAGTTTGTCACTTCTGACTTGAGTAGCATGAAGTTGACTTTGGAGAAGTTTTTTATGGAGGTTTCCTTACTGGGGGGTGGGGGTGGGATGTGGATGTTAAGGGTGATTAGCTTATGGTCAGACCTGATTAACGAGGGGGTGACCATAGCTGTGGAGCATTGATTTCCCATGTTGGTAATGACCTGGTCTAGGATATTGGAGCCCCTAGAGGTTTAGAGTTTTAAAAAGGAAGATGGGACTAAATTCCCTCTCTCCTCAACCTAAAAACAAGTCAAACCAAACAAATAGTATAGGGTACAATATTAGTCAGGCCTATTTTTAATAGTAGCTCTCAGTAACCAGAAACCACAGTTACCCAGCATCTACTAATCCCCAAGGTGCTGCTTAACTGAGAGTTTACTGTAGACTGACTATAATCCTCAGTGAATTATCAAAAAATGTGGATAATGAAGGTCTGGCATGCTCTTAATGGGATGCTTCCTGCAGTCAAGGGTATAGGGTTTCATTCTACCTTCCATGACCTGTCTGCCATGAGACTTTGAGTAAGTTGTATTAACCAATGTTTCTGGATTGCCCCTCCATCTCTTTAACTTATTAAATCCACTTGTGATATATTAACTGACAGCTTTAGTGGTGATGCTCCAGGTTTGCACTCTTTTACCTGACCAAGTATTCAGTGGTGATATATCTGATATTTTTTTCTGGGGTATAAAAGCAAATGTTAAAACATATTACACATTCTCCTAAAAGATTAAAGTAAAATCAAGCACATTAAAAAAAGCCACCACATTCTGCTGAAAGCACATTAAGCATGAATAGTGCCTTTGGCTATTCTTCACACTTTGGCCTACATTCAAGCCAAGGAAGACAGTGCATCTAACAGTGCGGAATTGTATACAAGTTGACCTGTCTATTGCTGACTACTTATGTGTAAGAAAGAGAGAGAGTGAGATAGAAAAACAAAGAGAATGAAAACTTTGCACAAAACAAAAAGAAAAGAAAAAAAGAGAGAAAGCTAGATATATATATATATATATATATATATATATATATATATATATATATATATATATATATTTTTTTTTTATTTTTACTACGCTAGAGACTGGGGCACACACCAGGCTACCAAATTTCATAGGGTCATTATGCTCCAGTGTATTACAGTGCATCAGAACCCCTGCATTATGCACTTTAATGCACTGTGCAGTGATATGTAGTTATATAATTGGATGAATTGCAAGGCAGTTACACTCCTT
The DNA here is from genome assembly GCF_019279795.1 of Protopterus annectens. Classification (NCBI taxonomy): domain Eukaryota; kingdom Metazoa; phylum Chordata; order Ceratodontiformes; family Protopteridae; genus Protopterus; species Protopterus annectens. The sequence goes on from NC_056729.1 coordinate 984,644,557, forward strand.
AAGAGGTGCTATTCAAAAGTTGCAAACATCTGCAAAATGCTCATGATTCAGAAAAAAAATGCGTGTAGATACTTTAACATGTCACACTGACATCTGCACACCCTTCTGTATTTACAGGATAAATATAGTCCACTCTGCCCCACGGTTAAACACTGATATGGAAAAAGATAATTGATTGAAAAAAAAAACAATTCTGTATTTCACACAAATATAGTTCATCAGGCTGCAGGTAATTACATTAAAGCAGGCTAGACTCCCTGATCAGCCAATGCGATTTCATCACAACATCAACAACCTGTCTTCATTCCAACCTAAAAATAGAACATGAAGATCACACAGTGTCAAATACCTTCATCATATCTGAATTGTACAGTGAGCAGCACAAATTCATGACTGACTTCTCCGCCTCACTGGCAGTGAATACTATTCCCAACATTTTCAGATTTCACCCCCATCCTGATGCCAACTTTTCAGGATATAAACACCTAGCTACAAAAGTTGCTTAACTATAGATTTCACCCCAATAATTATAAAAACCTGTGATACTGTTATAGGCAGTATACAGTATTTATCAACCTTTAGCTAATCCATGTGTCCAATACTTACCTATAGAAGGCAACTGCAATGATACCTTGATCTAAGCAAGAGAACCTCCTCTTCTTAAATTATGTTTGTTTTTCCCCACTACAAAAATTCTAGATGAGCTCTAGATTCCAAGTCCATATGTTATCTTACCTTCTCTGGCCTCTTTAATATCCAAAACAAATTTTATCCAAAAAGCATAGTCTTACAGTCATAACCACAGCGAAGCTCACTTTGGCTTGGCAAAAGTCTTTGACTAAAGATGGAGGTGTCTCTGTTTACATCAAAAATAAACATACTTCAAGGCTGGTCAAATAGGACAATGCACTTGAGCTGATCCATGTTCAAATTACCATAGATAAAATCCAATACCACTTCCTTGCAAGTTATAGGTCCACTTTTATGACCCAGGAAACCCATACCATGTATTTAAACTTATTAGAAACACTAACCATCCAACCCAATACCATATTCATGGGTGATTTTAATTACCCCACTATTAACTGGGAATCCTGTACGGCAAGAAATGTACATGCACAGAGCTTCCTGGACTTTGTAAACACAAACTTCCTGGACCAGATAGTCAATACATCAACCAGGGGTGCAGCGATAATGGATCTTGTCCATAGTAATATGGGATACTGCTGCACACCCCATACTGTAATGTCTTCCCTGGTAAGGTCAGACCACAAAATGGTCTTCTTTGAAGTAAAAATAAAACCTGGAACCCCAGCTAAACCTGGACTATTCAGGAATTATTCTAAGGCTAACCTCCTGCTATTAAGTAAGAACCTGGCAAAATTTCAAGCCCCCATAAATGCTGAGAACACTGCTGCCTATGCAGAACTGTTCACAGAAACCCTGAACAAGCATGTTAATAGTTGCATTGAGGCAGCTATACCCACCAGGATGAAGTACAGAACTAACTCAAAAAACAAGCCAGCCAGGTAGAATCACAAAACCAGTGGGCTGCATAACAGGAGGAAGAAAATCATGGCAAAAATTAGGAGGTGCAGCACCTAGCAGGATAAAAGCACTCTTATGAAACTAAACAAACAACTCAGAGGATAAATAAAGTCTACCAAAGCAAAATGGAGGCAAGTTTGGCCGCACATGCCAAGGACAACCACAAAGCATTCTTTAGCTATGTCCACAACCTCAAAGGCAATGCACAATTGTGTACAAAGCTCATTGTAAATGGAGCTACCTGTAATGAGCCAGAAGATATAGCAAACTTCCTGGCTGATAAATTCATCCCCAACTTTCCCCCTCAACCTTCCTTCAGGAAATATCATCAAATATAACTCCCCCCTACTGTCACTAGAAAACAGGTCCTTAATGCTCTCTCTAAGACCAAGAACACTGCATCAATGGGCCTAGAGAATATCCCAGGATGCCTTCTAAATAACATGAAACATGTCCTATCAGGGCCTCTGGAATTACTATTTAACTGTAGCCTACAAACAGGCTTCATGCCTCATAAATGGATAAAGGAAGCAGTCACCCTCTGCACAAAGGTGGGCCATCTACAGACCCTGGAAACTACAGACCCATATGTCTCACTAGTCTTATATGTAAGGCCATGGAAAGAATTGCCATGGAGATGATCAATATATATATATATATATATATATATATATATATATATATATATATATAGTAAACCTCCAGACACTGGACCCAACCCAGTTTGGTTTCGTCAAGGGCAGATCATGCCTACTCAACCTGGTAGACTTCTTTGAGAAGGTCGCCAAAGCAATGGATGAGGGCAAAATTATTCACACTGCCTACCTTGACCTGGTGAAGGCATTTGGCACAATACCCCACTCAGGCATTGTTGAAAAGCTCAAAAGGATAGGTACAAACTTATATGTCACCGAGTGGATAGCCAACTGGCTCAAAGACAAGACTCAGGAAGTTAGGATTGGGGAGTCCACCTCTACAAAGAGGCCAGTCACAAATGGCATCCCTCAGGGATCAGTCCTTGGTCTGCGCCTTTTTGGCATTTACTTCTCAAAAGTCAAGGCCAATGTCAGTCGTCTCTGGCTGACTAAAACTGCAGATGATTGCAAATCAGAAGCTGTAATTGAATCACACACTCTCATCAAATTAAACAACCAACTCAGAGGACAAATAAAGTCTAGCAAAACCAAATTTGAGGTAAGTTTGGCCTCCTAGGCCAAGGACAACCACAAAGCATTCTTTATTTCTGTCCACAACCTCAAAGGCAATACAAAATTTTGTGCAGATCTCTTTGTAAACAGAGCCACCTATACTGAGCCAGAAAATATTGCAAACCTCCTGGGTGATAAATTCAACTCCAACTTCCTCCTCTTTCTCCCTCAACCTTTCCTCAGGAAATATCATCAAATAAAACTCTCCCTACTGTCACTAGGGAACAGGTCCTTAATGCTCTCTCTAAGACTAAGAACACTGCATCAATGGGCCCAGACAATATCCTAGGATGCCTTCTAAACACCATTAAATATGACCTGTTAGGGTCTCTGGAATTACTATTTAACTGCAGCCTCCAAAGAGGCTTCATGCCTCATGAATGGAGAAAGGCAACAGTCATCCCTCTGCACAAAGGTGCACATCTACAGACCCTCGAAACTACAGACCCATAAGTCTCACTAGTCTTATATGTAAAGCAATGGAAAGAGTTATCATGGAGATGATCAATAGAGATATAGTAAACCTCCAGACACTAGACTCAACCCAGTTTGGTTTCTTTAAGGGCAGTTCATGCTTACTCACCCTGGTAGACTTCTTTGAGAAGGTCACCAAATGGACGAGGGAAGAAATTGTTCACACTGCCTACCTTTTCCTGAGCCAAGGTATTTGACACAATACCCCACTCAGGCATTGTTGACAAACTCAAGAGGTTAGGTACAAACCCATATGTCACCCGGTGGATATTCAACTAGCTCACAGACAGGACCCAGGAAGTTTGAATTGGGGTGTCCACCTCTATAAAGAGGCCAGTCACAAGTGGAGTCCCTCAGGCATCAGTCCTTGGACCTCTCCTTTTTGGCATTTATTTCTCAGAAGTCAAGGCCAATGTCAGTGGTCTTTGGATGACTACATTTGCAAATGATTGCAAATTAGGAGCTGTTATTGAATTACACACTGAAGCAAATGTTCTCCAGGAGGGGCTGACACAGAGAAACCACTACTGTTCCAGCCATGGACTAAAACTAAATGTCAACAAATGCATAATAGTATCCTTTGGGAAGTAATCCATCCCTGGTAACTATCATGTTGACAACACACCCCTTAGACTTGACCCAGTAGTCAGTGACTTAGGCACACACACAGATAGTAATCTAGCCTTTGACCATCACGTGTCTACAGTGGTGAGGAAATCATTCTATGTGGCACAACTTATAAACAAAGGTGTGGCATCTAAGTTCAAGGAAGTCATTGTTCCACTGTATCTGGCATTCATCAGACCTATCATTGAATATAATTCCCCCCTTTGGTATGTACCTAACCAGGCATATCCAACAATTAGAACATCCACAGAGGTTCCTCACTAAAAGAATACAGGGTGTAAGAAAATATCCTGTGCAGACCGCCTCAAGGCAATATCCCTGTATTCTGTCTCCTACAGTCTTTTGAGAGGAGATCTATGCCTGGCATACAGGGCATTGTCAGACCCCACTCTGATGAACCTCTTGTATATCCACAAAACAATCAGCACCAGAATTACCTGTTCTAAAGACTTAAACCTTGCCTGTGATATAAATAGAAACTGCTGGAGTGATAGGTATGTATTCCAGAGATGACCCCATTTATGGAACAGCCTCCCCATCCATGTGAAGAAGAGCTTCTCCCTAACCCAATTCAAGTGCAACTTCGACAATTGGATGGAAAACCAGAAATTCATCCCTGGTTTGGCACCTATATCTTTAATGGGCACAGGCAACCTGTAAATGGTTCATCTCTCAGACCCATACTTACACTTATCAAGCATATCAGAACTTTTCATAGATTTGGGATGCATGCCTAAGCTTAAAATGGCCTTGTAGACATTATCCTAGTAAATACCTATGAAGCTATGAACCTGTGATTCAGTGCAATGCCCACTTATTTTACAAGAGCACTTTATTGGCTATCTCCTGATTGGCATGTAATGCTGATATGTCACTCAGAATAAAATGCCTGATCCACAACATTAGAATGCACATTGATAAAGTATCCACAAATGGTAAAACACCATATATTGAGAATGCCTATACTGCAGTAAATTCCACAAACACACACACACGCACACACACACACACACACACACACACACACACACACACACACACACACACACACACACACACACACACACACACGTGCATACAGATACAAATACACACATGCACATGCATACACTCACAGATATGGTTCTTCCTCAGACTGCATGTCTTTATGAATTACATCTTCACTGTGAGTCTCGCATCATTTCGCATCTGTCTATCAGAAAACCCTCAGTCTACAGAAAAAGGCATCACCTTTCCAATGGAAAAGGTAGGAAAAAAGGTAAGGGGCAGGTGAAAAGAAGTCAAAATTGAATGTGAAAGGATTGAAGAACATTACTGTGAGAAAAAGGAGAGAAAGACAGATGTTGACGACATGGCTCAAGCTGTGGATTTACAATACCAGCTGGATGAGAATTTAATACGCAATGGAAACAGTGGAATTAATAAGACTAATAGTGATGATCTATCCTTCATAACAATTGATTGAGCAGAAATAACTGTATTAGAAGCTGAAGATTCTTCAGAGAAGGTCAGCAAAGATATTTTTGTAATTGGAGATACAATTATTCGAGGAACTGATACTTATATTTGCAGAGATGATAATGAACATCGAACAGTGTTATGCTTGCCAGGAGCAAAAATAGAAGATGTGAAACAAGCCTTGGAATGCCTTAATGTAAGAAGTATGGATCTGTTTTATTTATGTTGGTACAAATGATGTCACCAACAAATATTCTCTGACTGTTTGTCGGGAACTGACAGCCCTCCTAGATAGTATAGCTTGTACTGGTGTTAGGACATATTTTTCACAAATCACCTATAGAAAGGATAGTCTGGTCACTGTGAATGAAAAGATTTTTTGGATAAACACCTACATGGAAAAAATGTCCTGTTTTAAAAAATGGAAATGTGTAGAGCATCCAAGCCTTCGTTTGGGCACACGTGTTCAGACAAGATCGTGTGCATTTGTCTAGATCAGGGAAGAGAATTTTTGCAGCAGATATTTTGCAATATTTGACAAACACTAGCCAGGATTTTTGCCAGGTCAAAAATGTAACAGTTCCCTGATAGCAACATTTGATACATCTCTGATGGTTGTTAAAGCTAGGAACATTAATAATAAAGTTTTTTATTAGAAAATTTGCTACGTTCCCACAAGATTGACGTTGTTATTGTTTGTGAAACATGGTTAAAGAAAAATGACTGGGTTGGGAGGGTGGCCTAATGGGTAAGGTGTTTGTCTTACAAACACAAAGTGCAGGATTTGAGTCTCACAAGGAATAATTGACTAGGCTTAAAATGGCTCTCAAGGGCAGTTAGCTTAGTACTAATCTATGAACCAATTCTGACAGGGTATAAATGTTTTTACTGTTAGCAGACATTCTAACAAAAAAATCAGGTGGAGGTGTTATGATAGGGATTAAAGAGAGCTATGAGACCTGTGATTATTACATGTTCAGTGATAACACCAATACTATAGACTGTGTAACTGTGACAATAAAGACAACCCTGGAACATATAACAATTGTTGGAGTGTATAGACCACCAAAATCAACTGCAGATTACCTAGAGGAATTCATACATTTCTTACATGAAACACAGGAGGGAAGAATAATATTAGCTGGGGATTTAAATTTACCAGAAACAGACTGGAATAATATTGATTCAACAATGTTAGTAAATAAATTATTCACAGAGTATATTCAGGAACAACATATGCTTCAAATTGTAAAAAAAAAAAAAAACTACCAGGGATGGAATATACTAGATATTGTTTGTGTTCCCAAAGAAATTACTGTAACTTCACCTTAAGTTTTACCTCCACTGATGCGCAGTGATCATGGGGTTATTAAGGTTAGTTTGTTGCTAGATAATTCTGCCAAACTGAAATCTAAGCTAATGCACAGAAGGTTAATTACAGATTATAGGGAAGCAAAGCAGTTACTGTATAAAACTAACTGGAGTGAGGTGTTCAGTAGAAAAACTGCAGATGGAATGTGGAAAGTTTTGAAAGAGAAATTGTTTGAGTGCAAAAAGACAAAAAAATGTTTAACATCAGGATCTACGCATGCAACATCAGGGGGGTATATTTGTATAAGAACAAGATACTTGATTAAGGTGAGAAACAAAAAATATAAGAAATGGAAGAGAGGTCAAACTACAACTTTGAAAACTGAAATAAACAAGCTGGACAAACAGATTAAGCATAGTGTTAGACAAGAGCAAGAACAATTTGAAGAAAATGTATATAAAGATTTTGAGCATAATAGGAAACCTTTTTATAGATAAGATGTGGAAAGAGTAAAGATACACAAATTGATAAACTGTGTGCAGATTCTAACATTTATTCTCAGACACAACAGATTATAAATATATTTACAAAAGCTTATGCAAAACAGTTTGGCTCCACAAAAGGGATCGTAAGTTGTCCTAGTGACATCCAGGTGACCCCAGATACTGGAATCAAATTAGATTATATTGAAAAAGATATGCGCAAACTGGATCCAAACAAAGCGCAGGGAGGAGACAGAATAAGTAACAATGACCTGAAAACACCTCAGTAAGAACTTACACTACCATTATATTTATTATTCACTAGGTCATATAAATATAGGGAGATTCCTCAAGATTGGAGACATGCACTTATTAAACCTGTCTTTAAGGGAAAGGGGAGTAGGACAAACCCAGAATCATACAAACCCTTAAGTCTACTTTCAAGTTGTGGAAAAAAAATGGAGAAGGTAATACTGGATAAGCTATTTCCAGAACTGGATAGGTTGAGACTTGAAACCATATATCAGTGTGCATATGCTGAAAATAGATCTATTACCACCTGTAACATGATGTTCTATAACAATATAATAACAGCTATGAATGAAAAATTGTGCTGTGATGTGATTTATATAGATTTAACGTCAGCATTTAACAGGGTCATACACAAAACACTGATCAATAAATTAGTACAACTAGGTATTAATGTACTGTTGATAAAATGGATAGCTGCATGGCTTACAAATAGGACATGCAAGTATCACACACCAACTGGACAGGTGAAATCCTTGGTTACAGTCAAGGTGTCCCACAGGGCTCTGTCCTAAGCCATTACTTGTTTAGATTGTATCTTTCAGACCTTACTTTTTCATCTAAGGTGTTCTACAGTCTATACGCTGACAACCTGAAATTGTCTAAAATGATTACAAGGGTTACAGATAAGGCATGTCTGCAAAATAATTTGATTAAATTGACTATTTGGGCACAGGAGAATAATATGTTGATAAATACATCAAAAACTAACAATATGATATTTGGGAGACATAGACTGAAAGGTGAATATTTAATACAGCACACAGTGATTAAAACTGTAGACTCATTTAAGGATCGGGGTATATGGGTAGATTCAGCTAAGAGTTTTTCCAATCATATCAACCAATTGTCTAATGATAGTTATAGAACTATAGGTTGTATAAAAAGATTCATAGAGTCTAGGAAATCAGACATAATGAAGTTATTGTTTGTTAGTTACATTAGACTGGATATGGAAATCCTATAGGAAAATAAGCATGAATAAACTGGAAAGAGTACAGCGGAAATATACCAAGGGCATCCATGGATGTGAAAATCTAAGTTATTATGAAAGACTAAAATATCTGAACTTCTACAGTGTCTCTTATAGATATTTAAGAGGAGATATTATTCAGGTATATAGGGCATTTAGTGACAACTACCTCTGGGAATGTGTGGGGTTATCAAAAAGTACTAGAGAATCATCAGATAACCTATGTAGAAGATTCTATAGGAATGAGAAGTGCACTAATTGGTTCTCTGACAGAGTAGCTGATGTGTAGAACAGACAACCAAATCACATTAAAGCAAGTACTAGTTTAGATATTTTTTAAAAAGAGCCTAGACATTTATTATGGGAACAAGTATAATGGTATATTGGCAAGCTAGAAGGGAATTAATGCCCTTGCTTGAAACATTTGTATGTATGTATGCACAGGTTCAACACTGCAAGCAAACCTCTACGGTGGTGCTGTGCTATCAACTTCACTGACTTAGAGAACCACATCATTTATAGTAGCTGATGATAACAATACAATGACAGCATTTCATAATGTCCACCTCTTTTGACCCCAGCAAGTTGTGCCACAAATACACATGTGTAATGATATGGATATGTATACATAAACTCTGCCAAACCCTGTTGTGGGTCTGATCACCAGGTTTCATTGATGGTACTGCAATGTGTGTGTGTATATAATGCCAGATAAGCCCACTCTGTAGGCTGCCAATCCAAGTGAAGCACCTTTCTGTCTAGCGCACAGCACTAAAAACATTCCCTGCCATGAATCACACAAGTCTGTACACTGCATGTGACACACAAAGTCTGGGGAATAGTAAAATTGTACAGTGGTGCAAGCTTATGAATCTGCAGGCATGATGTCCCATTTCTGCAATGCTTCCATTATTAAACGTTACTCGAATGCACTCCTCTCTTGATTTACTTCTTTAGTATTAGTACTGAATGTTCAGAAAGACATTCTCCCCCAGATTCTCAAAAGCTAGCACAGCGCGCATGATTAGTGTTAGATGAAATTTTGCCAATATGGCGGCGAGCGATCCACGTTTGTGCACGTCTGATGTGTGCGAGCGTTGTAGCACTAGTGCTGCACATCCCCAGCCCCCATATGCAAATCACCCCATTTGCAGGTGAAAACCATGAAAATGAGGTAAATTTGCCATCCAGGAAGCAGGAATCAGGGGAGTGCAGGACTAATATGCAGAAATTTACTCGATTAGTAACCTTGTACCCATACTGGAAACTGCAAAACAGCTATGACATCTCCAAATAAAGACTGCATAGCATTGAAAAAGCAGGCCAATGGTCAAGTAGAAGGCCATTGGCATTGTAAACAATGCCAAATGTACAAAATACAACTTTTATGATATGTCCGCCAATCACGTCTGTTGAAGCATAGGGCAGCGGCGCACAAACGGGATCGGAGGGGGGAAATAATAAAATAAACCTAAAATAAGCATTCTAACTAAAATCAGTAGTTTGCCATGCAAGTCAATGGCAGGCAGAAGAAAACCTGGCCAGTGAGTAATGGTTGCTAAGGGGGGAGGCTCAGTGTGGGACATGTAACTATGCATTAGCAGGCAATCCTATGCAAATGAGGTGAAGGATAGTGAATCCCAGTTTTCCCCAGGGGGTGAGGCAGGTCCCAAGAGTGTAAGAGTATAAATAGCTGGGTGCAAGACTAGGATATAGGTGACATCATGGGGGGGGGTGTTAGGCATACTGTAAGTGGATTGTAGCCCTGTGGCTCGGGATTGCTCCTAGCACAGCTAAGCTAGGGGTGTCTCTAAACCTGCCTAGCACCCTTTACAAAGTGTAAGTGGGTGTGTGCACTGTGCACCAGGTTGTACAGGAAGAAAAAAGAAGTTAAACCAGGAAATAGCAGTTCTGTGCACATTTGAACAGAGAGATAATGGGAAGGGAAAACACCAGTAGGAAGGTAATCAAAGAGAACTGGCTGAGCTGACAGATGAAATGTATCAGAATCAGCTAATTACACAGGCAGCAGACCAGCACAGCCCAGAACACTACTAAAAACTAAGCAAACACCTTCCCCTCTGGTATTTCCACACTCTACACCATAGGTGTATACAAGCGGGGACATTTTAACAAACAAACCTACGAAATGAGAAGGGCTGCAGCAGGTAACATAGACCAACATGTGCAAGAGGCTGAGGGTGGTGAGGATGTGAATGCTGCCGAGCAACCCAAAGTGAGGAGACAGAGAAGAGTGTACAGACCCAGGGTAACCTACCAGAGGCTACATGAGCTGGAGATAGTGGAGAGCTATAGGGTGGACAGAGACCTCCTACGGCAAATTGTTGAGCTGTGCCGGCCACACCAGACACACCAAACTGGCCGAGGGGAACCCATCCCAGTGGATACCAAGGTATGTGTAGGCCTAGGTATACTAGCCACAGGTACCTCCCAAAGCACAACTGGGGATATCATGGGCATCTCACAGACATCAGCATCCAGAGTATTCCACCAGTGCCTGGATGCCATGTCTGCACATGCCAGTGAGCACATATATTTCCTCAACACACATGAGGTGTTGACCAGCAATATGTGTCTCCTCCACCAAATAGCAGAATACCCTGAGGTAGTGGGTGCTATAGACTGCATGCACTTATGCATCAAACACCACCCAATGAGCAGGGTAGGGCCTACATCAACCACAGGGGCATCCCCTCCATCAACTGTCAGGTCATATGTGATGCCCAGGGCATTATAATGAATGTGTGTCCTGGCTGCCCTGGAAGCTATGATGACTCACACATATGGCATCTGACGCAGCTGTACCACAGATTTGCCAATGTGGACTTCTCCTTTGGTCACCTAGTGGGGGATGCTGGGTACCCACTGGAGCCGTGGCTGATAACACCTATCAGAAATGCACACACACCTGAACAACAATACCATAATGAGGCACACTCACAGGCCAGACATATAATAGAGCATGTGTTTGGGATGCTCAGGTCATGGTTCCAGTGTCTGGACACATCCGGTGGAGCCTTGCAGTATTCACCAGCTACATGTACCCAAATTGTTATGGTATGCGCTATGCTACACAATATGATCCTGTGGAAACAGCTGCAGCAGGAAGAGCATGGGGCAGGGCCACACAGCCCCTCACCAATGCCAAGGCCTGTACAGGTACAGAGTGACTCAGAGGAGGAACAACCTAAGCCTGCCCCATTAGGCAGAAGGAGGCATGCCCAGTATGCCCTGGCCTTGGCAAAGAGGCAATGCATAACATATGCACTGACACAGTAGGGACCCAGGGAATGACACCACTCTCTGACTCACACAGACAGTAAAAGGGATGCCAAACTTGACACTACCTGTGCTCAACCATGTATAGGGAGTGTACTATGTGCATCTGACATAGGCAGCCCTCCAGCACCATCCTCAAGTCCGGCACACCCTCAAGGTAAGTCAGTCAATCTACCCATTGCCAAATGGAGTAGAATGTGTTGTTTCCTGTAGCTATGGTATGGATGTGAGCGTGCAAGGGAATTGGGTGGCCGAATGTTAAGGCAGCAGACCGTAGACACCCATAGTGGCACCATGACATCTGTAACACATACTGGAGTCACCATAGTAGCCAGTACTACACAGGGTGACAAAACCCACTGCAGGAAATGGGCTGAACGACATGTGTGTCCATAACATGCCAGTCAGGAAGGTTCACATAACCAACAACAGTCTCAGCCAGCAGGACAGGTGTAGACAAACGCAAACAAATGCTGTACTATGGCCTCTGAATGAGCTCTATGGGTAAGCCCTCCCCTAGGCCTACACAGACAGACTACAGTAGGCCAGCCAGTTGGATGTAAGTTGTGAAGGCTAGGAAGTCAGAAACTAATATGTAGGTAATTAAAGCTAAGATCTGTAGTACACTGGTATGCCTCTAGCCAGCACAATAGGTAAGACTACAGACTGAAATGGAGTACCTGACATACCAGTACAGTCCTAGCAAATATGCATGTGTCAGGTGTGTCCCCCATCCAACATACACGTATAGTAACAGTCAGGTGTGTCCCCCCCACTCCTGTGTAGAACAGTAGAAACGGTCAGGTGTCCCCTCCCCCGCTATGCAGAAGTGAAGCAAGTCAATGACAAATTACCGATGGATACCCTGAAGACACATCATGCTACCTGTCGGTGTACAACACAAAGGTCAGCACTGCAGCACAAACTACCTGGACTTGATCCACACATGCAATACAGATGGCCGTACTGGGCATGCTCACACAGAGGAATGAAGCCAATGTCAGTCAGCAACATACTGAAAGGTCATACTGGGCATGCTCACACACTTAAACACATGAAGGCCATGTCTGCAAACACCAGTGGACCAGACATATCTGGCAGTCGCAGTTCTTAGTGCAGACACATGTCAGTATGCACCACTCCTGCCTTGCATACACAGTGGATAGGAATACAGACATATATGTAAGGACAACACACTATAATAATCCAAAGGTAGATGGACATAGATGTGGGGAAGAGGGTGACAGTGACAAGGAGCCATCCAGGCCTGTCCCATCCAGCACACAGCCAAAGTGCCCCAAACACATGAGATGCAGATGTCACCCACTGCAGATACTAGCCACCAGTATCTGTCAGCATGACAGACTATGTGGTGCATGTGCCAGCTGTGCAACATGACTGTACAAGGAGGTAGTCATCTAGTAGCTGTATACACATGAGGAAGTAGTCATCTAGTAGCTGTATACACATGCCTGTGACATATGACCCCCTGTGTACCCGCATGTAGCATGTCAACCCCTACATGAATGGTTATGGCCCATGCACACACTGCCTTCCCCATGGCAGTATTATGACAAGCCTGCTCATCCAATTTGAAATACACCTTTGGGAGAGCTGTAGCTCAGTAATCTCCACGGCACGTCCCATAACTGCATACTGCTGTAGTGATAAACTAGTTAGGTAGGTGTTCTAACCCCAGACTTCAAAACTGTGCTTGTGTGTGGATGTGTGTGTGTGTATGTGTGTGTGTGTGTGTGTCTGACTGAGTACAGAGCAATACTTTTTAGGCTACTCACCCTCTGTACAAATCATATACTCAACTTTGGCAAGGCTGATGTCACTCACCTAGAAATACACCTCTGTGAAGGTTGTAGCCCAGTAATCTCTGTAGAGTGTCCTGTAACTGCGTACTGCTGTAGTGTGATTTAGAACTGTGATGGGGTTCCATCTCCATCCATGGCAGTTCTGGATGTTCTGTGTGTGTTTCAATGTCTGTGTATGGAGCAATGCATTATAAGCTACTCACTCGCAGTACATTACAAATGCCCTGCTTTGGCAATACTGCTGATGTCAGTCATTGTGAAATACACCTTTGGGGAAGGGTTTCATTAGTAATTCCTGTGGTGTGTCCTTTAACAGTTTCATGTTGTAGTGTGATATGGACCTCAGTCAGGGATTCTATACCCACACATGTCAGTTGTGGATGTTTTGTGTGTGTCTCACTGTCTATGTAGGGAGCAATGCATTTTAGGCTAGTCACTCGCAGTACAGTTGACATGCCCTAGTTTTGTACTCCTGCTGATGTCATTCATTGTGAAATACACCTTTGGGGAAGAAGTACTTCAGTACTGTCCATGGTGTGTACTATAACTGCATAGTGCTGTGGTGTAATAAACTAGTTAGGTTGGGGTTCTCTTCACCGACATGACAGGTGTGTGTGTGTGTGTGTGTGTGTGTGTGTGTGTGTGTGTGTGTGTGTGTGTGTGTGTGTGTGTGTGTGTGTGTGTGTGTGTGTGTGCGTGTGTTTGTGTATGTAACTCATATCCTGTGTAGAGGTGGGTGTGAGTGTGTGACACCTATTGGCAAAGTGAAGGGGGTTTTTCTTATTTATTTTATGGTGGCCATACTATATATCACAATGTCAACCATACAGGGATAACAGATGTAAATTAGCTGAGAGGCTGGAGTGCAAAGCCATACCCATACATGTGACATCAAGGCCAGCCAATCACAGTTAGCAACCCCACTGTGCCTTCACATGTGACTCACAACAGACATACCATGCCTGACAACATGCCCTGTATGGACAGATGACACTGACATCAGGGAATGCTGTTAGCATGCTATCAATGTAGGTGCAGAGTAAACATGCTGCCCATTATCAGTTCCTGCCACAGGTGGGCAAGACTGGCACATCTGATGATAATCTGTGTTCACAACATGGGCCAGACAGCCCAGGTATAGTAGCACATGTCACTGTACATGCATGTGGGAGGTGTGCACATCCCAGACACCATCCATGTCATGGACTAAGGAACACATACACGGCAAGTGATGCACAGCATTGGCCATACCCAATAGTCACCCAGGTGACTGGATGGGGGAATGCAATACCCACCTGTGTGGGCAAATGCAGAAACTACAGGCCTGAGCCACAATGCAGACCATTGTCATGTGGCCTGATGCCAAGGTATACCCATCGCCTACTCTTATACAGCCCGCTGGCACAGCTCGCCACCACACACCTGTGCAAACAAGCACCCATGCATGTCAGACTGGCACCCTGTGTGTTCGTGTGTGTGTGTTGTATGGTGTGTATGTCCACATCCACACTCACTACAACCCCCCAGGATATACTGAAGCATGCTGTCTGATTTCTGACACCTCCTCATAACCCTTGCCCATACGACCTCCATAAGACCCATGTGCTGCATATGATACCTGCAAATTGATGTGTTGTGGCAATCCCACTAGTGATGAGTTACACTCCTGGCCCTGCCAAATTTGTCAATTTGTGTGTGTCCCTGTGTGAGTGTGCCTGTGTTGACGATGGCACCTGTTAATGCAGACAGGCATGTGTACATCACCAACTGTATATCTACCGTATCCCTGTTGCAGATGTCACTCACCATCACTTATATGTTCTGAGTGCTCCACAGCAGGTAACCCATGTAGTGCATTGAATATCTGCATCAAACTGTGATAGCACTACATAGCTGTCAGGAGGTTTGATACCCTGTGCTGGTAGGTGTGTGACACAAGCATGCTTCAGATTTTACTGCTCCACCCCTCCCTAACATGTATTTGCCTCTGTCTGCCTCCCCCACACCCTCTCTCGTGGATGTGGAGGCCCACACCTGCTTTGCTTAGGCAGCAGCATGTGTATTTTAAGTGATGCTCATGATCAGCTGGTGGTCTCTGCATGAATTGCAGCCCTCTGCTAGCTGATTGAATGTGGAACAGCTGTGGTAATATTCCCATAGTCAAATGCATGGAAACACACTCCAATACCTGGGAACATCATGGTGGTGTTGGCCCTTTTCAGTCACTGTGAGCAGGATCTAGATCTGTTGTTTGGCAAACATCATCTCAGATGGATTGGGGATTTACCTTTAATAACATACACTGTGGAAAGAGGGCAACGATCAGGAGGGGGATGTGCCTGACCTGACTACAAATTGTAAGTGCTGCTATACTGCACTTGGAGTAATGATGGTTTAACAGTGTTCATCTGGATATGCCTGTCGTACATGTCGCAATACCTGCCATGTCATTGCCATGTATATGAGGAATCCCCAATCTGCAGGGTCATCTGCAGACTGGGCAGTGTTGTGTGTTTGGTTTCATGTGTTAGCCACAGTGCATCTATCTGTGGAATACAGAAGGTAGTGTGATGATTGCAGTCTGTAGATGGTGAAGGCCATGTCAGTTACTGATTTCATATCCCTCATAGGACATATGTTGCAACAAACCCCATTACAATGGTAAATGTATGTGGTTATCACAGCAACGTCTATACTGGCCCTGTGTATGTGCTGTCAGCCACACCTCTGTCAGCCTTTGTACATATGTCATGCATGAAGTGGTGCATATGTGCTGTACACCATAAATAGTGTCATCATATCTGATAACAAGCCAGTGATATATCAGATTGCTACACATGTCGTGTACAGTAGGGGTTATATTTCATGACATAACCTAGACATTCTGTGGATGTTTGTACAGTACTGAGGTCTGTGTAGTGATGGTGAATGTTGGCAGTGTGTGTATTGTTAATAAGTACATTAGCCTGTGTACAAACTATGGTAGATGTTATTGTTCTAGTTCCCCTTCTATATGATGTTACATGCTGCCCCACTGTAGGGTACCATTTTGCCATACAGGTTTGTAGGGTCATACGCACATATGTCCCATACCACAGACAGCCATCAGACCAAACTGTGTAGCAGCCCAGTATATGCAGGGTCATTCTGTAAGTGGCACATATGAGGATGGTGTAGAACAGATAGTCCATATACTGTAATAATATGCTAGCTTACCATATGTGGCTGTGTTCACATTGGTTGTGGTTATGCACTTTCACAGAGTTGTATCTTACCCTGTGCTGTGACATGGCTGTTGAACCTGCTATATATGCAGGTACATGTGCATTCCCCCATACGAGATGTAGGCCAGTGTTGAGCCAATCTGCCTGTAGCCTACACAGTGCATTGTTACATGCCTAGCAGCCTAGTGTACTTACCCAGTGAGATATTATGTTGATACTTGCCAGATGTACTGCTGCCAGGCCTCCCCTAAAAGTCATGTATGTCAGATAGAACAGTGGGATGCTGTACAGATGTATGTCAATATCTAGTGGGTAGTATGTGTCCATGGCACCCCTATACCAGCAGTCATTATGTGTCAGGTCATACAGGAGTGTGAGAATCCAAAATCTATGGTGGCAAATGTATACCAGTCATTATGTGTTATACCTATCTACATGGCTGCCTACATCCATATTGTCAGGCCTGGTACACATGTTGTGCACTAAGGGATTATGTGTACATCTCTGGACTGTACAGGGTGGGTCCAAAGTTCCACATATATTGGCCACTATTTCTGCTGTACTCCACAGGGGCATTACATGCTAGTGGCAGTACTTTACAATGATTCCCTTAGGATGTCTGTCAGTAGCCAATGGCACACATGTTATGAGCAGATGTCACCTTCCACACACACCATGTCTATGAAGACAATCCGAATGACAGTAGCAATAGTCTTGTAATATACCTGCTATACATACCTGATATCCCCTTGCACTATGACTTTGGGACTATAGGGGCTGGGGTTGGGCTGCACTCCATGTCCAGGACATATGGTGGAAATATATGTACATATACTTATCCAGATTGCCATATATATTTATTTACATGTGTACTACTTCTGATTACCACTGTTATGGCAACCACCCACTATAAGTCCCTGCAGCATGTGGGCATGGTCCCTTTTCATTTCCTGTGTGATGGACATCCTTCCTGTGTGTGGGCATCAGTGTTACAGACAGCAGGTAGCAATACCTCTTACAGTAGAACCTGCACACTCAGAGCAGCCACATATTTGTAGGAGGATCAGGAACTACAGACAGAGTGTGAGTAGAGTTGTGTTATGCTTTGTATAGTACTAGTGTTACAGGGTGTGTGTGTCTGTACATACTAGTCTACCTTGGAATGCAGTCTGTCTGCATAGCTCACTACTGTGGACCTATCCTCTTGCTGGACAGAGGTATACCTATCATGTGATGTCCATCCACCACACAGGTCCTGTGTCGGATATTTCACTGGCAGTGTGTGGGTGTTGAGTGCTATCAGTACATGGCTACATCCATTTCTACTTCTAACATCAATTCCCTGACTAAGGGTATGTTGCAGACTATCCTGTAACACCAGCACCTTGCGTAGTGTATGGCAACAGTGTTCCACATATTGTGTTCCAGCCTCTGTCCCCCATCTACATACCAAGCTGTGCACATTTGTCATGCTGTTGGGGGTTGTTCTGTAGTGGGCTGTGAGTATATCACACTGCCATTGCTGCCATTAGTCCACTGCTGTTGTATCCCCCACACATACAGTGGGGCTGGGGCCATATATATGTGGGTGTCACCTACATAATACATGTGTGCCCTTATGCACTGCAGAGGCTAGTGTATGTAACAGTGGTATATGGGCCTGTATTATTGATTCTAGGTGGGGAGCACCATAAATGACCTAGGCTGTTACAAAATGTGGGGGTATCAGGGGTGAGCTGCCACAAGGTATCTGGCTGTACAGTACCGTATTCTTCACCTTTATTGACATTACTTACATGAATTGGGGTACTGCAAGCCTACTGCCTCCTGCCATATAGACTGTTCTGTTTGTTGGTGTGGTCGTGATGGTGTCAGTTATGCCTTATGTACCAGTTACAACCTATTTGATCACAAAACATCTTTACCTCCTACTGGGTTTTTACAGAGTGTAGATAGTGGCTGCTGAACTACACACCTGCAGTATATACTGTTGAATGTTTGGTATCTTGTGGCACAGTCTGTCTTCACTACTGTACAATCTGAAGGGCTTGGCCTGGACCCCAGACAGTTGTGAACCCTTCCAGACTACTGTATTGGTGTAACTGTTTCACAGTTGCAGTACTCTGTTTATATGGTTGTCAGTATCTGAACAGCTATATGACACAGCATATAGAACTGTTATAGGACACAATTAAAGAATTCCCATATCTGCAAACCTGTGTGCGGTGTCTTTCCTATGACCTTCCTATGGATATATGTTGCAGGCAATGAGTGACATTTGTATGTGTGGCCCATACAGTTCCAGTTGTTCAGGTGTTAACTGTAAGGCATAGTGGCTGTTCCCTACCATCTACATATGTATCTTACTGTACATTTATCTGCATGTGTATGTGTAGTCACATGTATATATATATATATATATATATATATATATATATATATATATATATATATATATATACATATATATATATTTATATGTATATCTGTATCTGCATATCTGTGTCTGTGTATCTGTATCCTGGGGATGTTGATGGCTTCCACATATTACATGTCCTATGGGAGGCAGACTGTACTTGGTAGTGTATTGCAGGGCACACGTGTTTGACTGTGGGGTGGATGCCTATTCATACAAGAAGTATAGTGTTTGGGGCCTCTCACCTCATTAACGGTGCATGTGGACATATGTGTATTTGTTAATCTGCAATTGCTATCTACAGATGTATGGCCATATATACCTATATAGATATATATATATATCTGCGAACATATATATATATAAATATATATATAGATATAGATATATATAAAACTACGTCAGTATATACTTGCATAGATATATATCCGCGTACACATATGTAATGTGCTGTGTATATGTAGACACATATATGTGTCGATTTAGGCATATGCATGAACATATGTGCATATATAGTGATATATATGTATATAGAGTTAGTAAAACTACATATATATATATATATATATATATATATATATATATATATACATACACGTACATACATAGATATGCTGTATCTGTTTAGATTTTAAGATAGTTACACACACAGACATCTAGGTGTTGGTATACATTCTCTGTACTGTTGCATGACAAGACTGGATAATATGTGTCTGAGAACATTGCATTTTTGCGTATCTGTCATGGCTTAGTGGTACATCACCTTGTCTAAGGTGTGCAGGGTCCTTGGCTTGAGCCTTGCAAGAGCTGTTTATTTTGTTGCTGGGCAGAACACGGCCCATTGGATACCAAGTGATTAAAGCACTTTTAAGCAGTTGTAAGTGGGTTTGCACGATGGCAAGAACTGCTAACCACCGCTTATGTTTTCTCACACTCAACGTAGGAATTGCTCAGCCTGTGTAGGCATAGCTTACCCCCGTGCAAACCCACGTAAACCTGCTTACTGCTGCTTAAATGTGCTTACTGCCGCTTACCTCCATGCTAATTTCTTTAAAAGAAAAGAGAAAGGGGTTGATAGGAAAGTGGTGAAATAAGAGGCACAAAGAGAGTAAGACAGTAGGGAAAATAGCTAGGCATGTGCAGGAAAGGTATAGGAAAGGTCCATAGCTGCCCATTTCTTCTACAGCAACAGCTGTGCATATACACTGGAGTTGGAGGTATATTTGGATCCTCAAACCATGGGAGAGGGGTGAGGACAACATATATTAATTGTGATGCCAATTAGGCCAGATTACATGTGTCCAGTGGACACGTGTGTGAAATGGACAGCTATGTATGGGGTGAAATGTTTTTGTGGGAACAGATTGCCCTTTGTTTTTTTTCAGGTGAGAGTGGGATGTTGGGGAGGGGTAGTAGGCATATTTTGGGAGGTAGGTTGGGTAGGTTAATAAACAAGACAAACAAGACACATAGAGGGGTGATATATGACACATGTGGGGGGTAAAAACCTTGGACAGGGAGGGGTGTTTGGAAGTCGCAAGCCCATGAGCCCCCAACTAGAAACATTGGGACTGAGGTCTCCACCCATGGGCAGTCACCACTGCACCTTCGCAGACTCAAAGGTGGCTGTGCTGGGGGCTGTGTAGCAGGGGTAGGCTCACTCTCTAATTGAGTCACTCGGCTCTCAAGCTGTCATAGCCGGTCTCTACTCTCCATTTCAATCTCCCTATGCACCACAGCTCAGACATGTTGACAGGTGACAGGTTCCCCTCCGTGCCCACTCTTGGGGGGGGTGCGAGCCCCATCCCCTGCAGCGGTTCCACCCAAAGGTGGCGCAGGGCCCACAGAGGAGGAAGTCCCAGGCTGGGCCCCAGATGTGCTAGTGCCCAGTGACATGGCCAACTGAGGTGGGACAGGTGGGTCTGCTGGGACCGGCCTCCCAATATGAGCTATGTTGTAGCAGGTCTATGACAGATATGGGTTAGTAACAGTCAACAGCATTCAGGATTAGTTATAACAGCATGCATAGATAGTCCCATTAACCCAAAACACCAGATTTAACACAGTTGCATTGCAAGCAGACCACATGCATATATGGAACAACAGTGGCCATTACAAAAGCATGCAAGTTTCATTGATGACAACAGGCCACTAATATGGGTGTATTTTAACATGGCACATGCATAGAATCAAATGTGAATATTTATAAACAATTAGGACATATGTCCCAACAAATGTTTGGGGTGTACACATACCAGTTGAGGGGTGTCATTGGGTTATTATGCACATATGGTAGGGGTGAAAGAGAGAGTTCAATTAACAACTAATATATCCTTGTAGTTTCACAACATTCTTAGTCACTGCAGTGATCTTTCCCTTACATGTATCATTACCCTACCCAATGGCCTTATATTGTACGCTGGTATGTTTATAGATTATTATATACATGACCTGTTTATTAGATACAGGTGTG
>NC_056729.1:984671183-984768683 GCF_019279795.1 Protopterus annectens
ATTCATCCTAATACTTCACAAAAACATATTCCTACTGGGCAACTGAACTTTAGAATTCTGCCCTTTTGAAGATCGGATTCTTACCTACTTTTCGATAGTTCAAGTCTCATCATAACCACTGCCTGCATGAGTCATTTATATTCAGCTCTTAGAGTATATATTTTTTACATGTCATTTCAGCTGTGAACTCCTAATCTTTGATTAAAAGAAGTCGATTGTTTATTAACTGTAGAGCAATGCATTACTTTGTTCTGAACTGCCATTGTTTTGTAATTGGTCTATTACAGTGCATTGCTTCTAATATGTCACTAATTCTTTTTCTTAAAAGGTCGTAGATTAACATTTTGTAACAAGATCTTAGCTGAAAATGGGCATTTAGATCCAATCTCACTACTTTAAATAACAATAGAGAATAAATAAGTGCAGGTGAAGAGCACAACAGATGTCTTGCACACCTGTAAGACTGGAAAAGTCAATGTCTTCATTCTTCATTGTTGTAGTAAGGCAGGCACACATGCTGATGGCTTTGAAGGTATCACTGTCTGAGGCATGGTCTACAGGGAGGAAATGATCCTTTAGGTAGTGTCAGTACCACATGGGTGCCACGTGGACAAGGTGGTACTGCAAGCTGTGTGATGTCATTACATGATCTAATACACAATATCTACTTCCATTTATTCCTAGTCTGTCATTTTGTACACCTGCATCTGGAATATTCCAGCATTATAGAAAAAAATGTTCCGTCCACAGTGTGCAAGTATTCTAGAATATTCTGGCAAGATAAAGATGTATTGGTATTAATTTCTCAAAAATGTTGGATCTGTTTTGCTGCCCACCTATCCTCAGCTCACTTCTTTCAATATTTATTCCCTGTTTCTCTAAAACGTTGCTGTACAAGTGATGTAGTAGTAGTAGAAGTCATGATAGTATGGCGCAGTGGTGCAGTGGTAGCGTTGTCGCCTCACAGCAAAAGGTTCGCTGGTTCGATTCTTGACTGGGGTGTCTTCTGTGTGGAGTTTGCATGTCCTCCCTGCATTCTTGTGGGTTTTCTCTGGGTGCTCCAGTTTCCTCCCACGTTACAAAGACATGCATCTAGAGCTTTTCCTCCCAGGCTGCCACTGAAAATTGGCTCCGTTGCAAGTCGGACTTTCCTGGTTAACAAATGTTAAATAAATAAATGTTCTATGTGTTTGTCACACATTTAGTGTTAGAAGTTCCTACACATAAGCCTAGACTACATAATAATGGATCATAGTAGATAGTGGAGCCTTTCTTCCTGGGCCTCCACTGAAAATTGGCTACGTTCCAAGTTGGACTTTCCTCGTTAACAAATGTTAAATAAAATAAAATAAAAAATGATAGACGTGTGCCACAGGCTCAGAATGTTGACATGATATTCACACTAGTAACTTTGAGGGATTACAAAGACTGACTATATAAGAGCCACAGTCAAATTGCCCAAATGTATTCCAGTATGATCTCTTTAATAACTTCATTGGAAGACTCCTTTTACACATGTATTTCTATTGGAGGAGGTAAGCAAAATGCATAGAATAATTAAATATTTAACAAAATCTTTAGATTTTAGTCTTAATCAAGTATATCCTTTGCCTAATAATAAGTAATATATATAAGAACCTTTGGGTGTATCTTATCATATGCAGTATATTTTGAAAGTGCCCTAGTCTTGTTTCAAGCTTTAATAGCACTTTATGTTCTCGACTAAGTAAAGAATTTATATAGACAGGTGGTTCTGTTTATGAAAGCTGATGCTACCAATTATTTATTTTACTGCATCCGAGAAACAGTAGCAAGCCATACATAAGCAGTTTATTGGAAGTGCACTCAGTGGAATGTACAATATTATTGTTATCAATACAAAGCAGAAAGGCTGCCTTCTTCAACAGTGAAGCAAGTATTACGGAAATGTTGCAGAGACAGTTCTGCTTTAATGGTCTCCATTAATTCTTTATTGCATGTTTTTATTTCTTGATTACACCATGTGCTGCTGGAATTGATTACAATAGTAGTTCCCACATGTAATACTATATATTTGATAAGATTGCGTGCAGACTGGCAGAGAGAAAATATCATTATAATTTAAAGGCTTTTTGAATGCTAAATAATTAATAATCTGTTTATGTCACCATAAACAGGAAGCAGAACTATGGCTTTAATAATTATATAGGTTTTCTCAGTAAGAAAGCTGCTATATGGAAAGTACTTTATCAGCATAATGCTTTATTGTCTTAGTTTAGCAGTTTCATGAGGGTCTAGTTAAGATAAAATGGCCATTTTTAACAAATATTTTATAAACTGAAATAAGTTTGGTACTGTAACACAGTGTGTGTTGCTCATCTGCAGTACTTTTTGAAATATGAATTACAGTTAAAATATAGAGGAGGTCAATAGCATCTCTGCTTGCAGGATTCAGTCATATGTAATGTACCAAATAGCCTCTTCTTTCCTCATTTTATTTTCATTTGTCTGCATGCATTAAGGACAAGTGTTCCTTATGCACAATGTTTTGTATGTGCGTGTGTGTGTGTGTGTGTGTGTGTGTGTGTGTGTGTGTGTGTGTGTATGTGTGTGTGTGTGTGTGTGTGTGTGTGTGTGTGTCTGCGTGTATGTTTGACTGTTCATAACCTTGCATGTGTGTGTGTGTGTGTGTGTGTGTGTGTGTGTGTGTGTGTGTGTGTGTGTGTGTGTGTGTGTGTGTGTGTGTGTAAGACAAACCAGCATTTTATATTTATATTTTTTCAACTTAACAGGATCTGTCAGATTAGTCACTGCTTTTTCATGAAACACAATCCTAATAATAAGATTAAAGCTTCTAACACAACCATTTTTAGTCAAAAAAAATAATGTCTCCAAAAAATCTGCCTCTCTAAATGTCTGTAAAGAAGAATAACCTTCATCTTCCACAAAATACCTTTACTTAAGCATTTATCTACTTATATCTGTATTTATTCTTTGAGGCTACTTATATAACATGTTTTATTTAAGGCAATTTAAAGTGACTGTTCCTTTGTCATTCTCCACTTTTGTATCTAGCACTACACTGAAAATTATATCCCTTTCTCCTTTGGTATTCATTTCTCATATTCAGTTTTTGCACTTGCTTACACGTCTTTCAGGTATCTATGATCTAGCAGAATGTACCTGATATTACATCATGTCTTTGCTCTGTCCCCTTAAGCATGTTTGATTTACAGGTAAGTCATTTAGGATTACAGCCAGTCAGTTGGTAATGTCTTTAATTAGGCTTTCATACTACAAATTGTTCAGAAGATGCATTTTGATGTAAACACGTTCTACTAACATTTCTAGGTGAATTAGAGTAGTATTTGAAAATTGTCAGCGATTTGGGTCTTTGCCCCCCTCCCATTATTTTTGGTTTTGTCCCAGATTATTAAACAAAGAAGTTGACAACTATACCTT
This sequence comes from Protopterus annectens, assembly GCF_019279795.1. Classification (NCBI taxonomy): domain Eukaryota; kingdom Metazoa; phylum Chordata; order Ceratodontiformes; family Protopteridae; genus Protopterus; species Protopterus annectens. Next base: position 984,674,625 of record NC_056729.1, read on the forward strand.
TGCATTGTGTTTCAAGTGTAGCATGTCAAACGTTTTCTCCAGGTTTTCTCCATCCCTTGTTATGCCCATATATATTATGCTTCTTAAGATGTCTCAGCAGTTCATAAGGTGGTGCAATACATCAGTAAAATTAACTAGAGTAAAGACTATTTCAAGAATTCATTAACAGCCCCAGTGAAAGCTTGAGTGCTTGGACTAAACAGGCCCTTCTCTCACAATGTGATATTTTGCTATTCAGAGACAAATTAGATGCAGTGAAAAAAGATCTCATTATGGGCTAATTTGCCTGTCTCGGAATTCTGTTACCTACCATGAAGTGCAGATCAGCACTTTCCACACTAGGTAAGAAAATGTATTCTGCAATGTGGAAGCAGAGGAACTACCCCAAAACTCTCACACACACAAGCACACAGTGCACTCGCATATACCATGTACCCCATATCTGTCAGTGTTGTGAGATCATCCATGATGCCTGCTTTTCCCCCAACCCTGTAATTCATGGATGATTGCAGTTCAGTCTTTAATTCTTGACAATTGGAGGTTTTATCCTTTATTAATGCATTTTAAGAAATAAGTCTACTAGACCTGGAGATATGCATGCAGGGACCTGTCTCTCCTCCTTGCACATGACAATTTTTGCCGGTCTGAGATCCACAATATGTTTAAAAAAACACCCACTGTACTAGTTTATCGGTTAATGCAGTGGGCTATTGCAGACAGCTTTTGTATCAAGGATGCATGGTTCAACACTCTTTTCTCCTTTTTCTTTATTTTTTTAAACAGCCCCTAGTGTCTAGTGGCTCACACAACTTTTATTCAATGTGCCGTTACAACAGTCCATTGTGACTATTCCTGGTGTTGAGTATTCCCCCTACATCCCAATCCCTGTACTGATTTAAATGCCATTAATGCACAAGTGTTATACAGTAATCCCAGATGTCTAGTGTTCCCCCCACCCCCAATCTATGTACTTGTTTAAGTGTGGTTAAGGCACAAGAGTTATACACTTATACCGGTTATACAGGTTGTTCCCTGGTTTCAACTCCCCCCCCCCATCTCCATAGTGATTTCAGTGCCATTAAGGCATGAGTGTTTTTCAATTTTCTTGGTGTCTAGTGTTCACTACCCCACCCAATCTTATACTGGTTTAAAAGCTGTCAAGGCATGAGTGTTATACAGTAATCCATAGTGTCTAGTGCCCCCCCAATCCTTGTACTAGGTTAAGTACTGTTGCAACACAAAGCTTATAAAACAACCCCTGGTGGCTAGTGGTTCCCCCATCCTTGTAGTACAGTTATCCCTGGTTCACAAAACTGTAGACTATGCTTGTGTGTCTAGGGGTGTCTTGAGGTGCGGCAGCCACCACAATCTGCACTCACACACACACACACACACACACACACACACACACACACACGCACACACACACACACACACACACACACACACACACACACACACACTCATTCACTCATATAGCCCTTTGCTTACACTTATTCACACACATCCCAACGCTACCTTGCCTCTATACACCCCAGTACTTACCTGCTTTGCAATGGCTGAACACAGCCTTTTGGCCATCTTCACTACTATGTTGTAGTAGTGAGAGTGCAGATCTGCCGAATTGCTCGTCGAGTAGGTAACTTCCTGTAGGCAGTTCCAGTGAGAAATCACATGGCTAATTAGTATATGCCTTTTCCACATCTAGCCTCATTAATGTAACATGGCCCCCGAGATAGATGGATGCAGTGCTACATATCATCATGCTAGAGCACCATGTCAGGGCTATCTCTGAATTTCAAAAGGTTACCATAAGGTATATACCTCATGGTAGCTTTTATGAATTCCCTCCATGTATGTGTAGGTTCTGAACAACATAGCATGACAATATACCCTTCAACTTTATTTCCATGTAGGATGATACAGATGTTTGAAGAATGATATTACTTTGACAGATATATAATTAAACAGACTACTGTGGGATTATTTTTTTCTTGCTGAATAGTTTCATATTTTTAGTCACTTATATGTGCAATATCCAAGATCAAAATATAGTAGAGAAATGGTAAAATTCCCAATCTCTACTGAACTTCAGTCTCACACTGAAAAAAGCCAGTACATGTGATTGGCTGATTTTCTATCAGCTGTACTGTTTGTTTCCCCTTCAGCAAATGTTACTCTTGACCAGTTGTTGGCCATATGCACAAACATATAGATAGATATAGATGCACATTGATATAGATATAGATATAGACATATATTTCTATTCTTGTTTAGAGACTTTTACTTTCCCAATTTATTTAGATGGCTGCGACTGAAAGGACCTGTGAAAATTTTGACTTATTTGTTTGGCATTTTGTGTTAAAGATTTGTTTTATATTTTTGAACTTACTTTATGAGTGAGATGAATTTATGTACATTGGTGAAAAGTGTTTGAAATGATGTGGCTAAAGGAATGGGCAGATCAGTATACTGCCAACACCTGGATATGCATGCTTTGAGAGTCATCTACACATCTCAATGAGTACATTATCCTTGACTGGTACTATTACTCCTGGGTTGGGGGTTGGCATAATGGTTAAGGTGTTTACTTAGGCTTACAATAGCCTACATGGACAGTTATCTTAGAATGAACAAATGAACCTAATAACAAAGTTGCACAAAGGGAAGTGTCAGTATGAGGGAAGTGAAGAAGAAGATGCTTCCTTCACATGTAATAGTGATGGGGAAATGTTGCAGAGGCATCATTATCTTCAACTCAAATGTCTGGGCTAGTTTAATGATGCCTTTAAAGAGATTTTCCACTTATATTTATTTAGCCAAAGGTGGCAAACCCTTGCAAAAGCAAGGAACACTACTTCATAACTTTGACACAAGACCAGCAAGTTAATTTAACAGTGATAACTCATGCATGTTTCCAAGAATAAAGAGTTACAAGAATGGCCCCAGTTCACCATTTGTCCATCAGCATGTTAACATGGCTGATGGTCATGTGCAGACAGTAGTCTTTACCCACTACAGTTGTACCAAATGAGCAACAGGGCAAAGGACTATGAGTAAAGCACAACAGGAGCTTGGGAATTATTGAAGTACCACTGAAACAAGCTCACTGTCTCTCACTTCCCAACAGCAACATTTTCTTCCATTTTTGTTTCTGATTGTTTGTATTTTACTCACAGGCACACAAGAAAAAAGTTATATGTTATGCCGCCTCAACATGCCAGTGATGTCTGCAAGCCTCCTCCAAACAAGAGATACAAAAGTTGTGGTTTATGCTTGTTCTTACTTAATATAGGGAAGGCATACCACCCTGCAATGTGAAGATGCCGTTAGTTTTGTAGTTTATATGAACTGGTAGTGCTGGTTACATAATGATGATATCACTCATATACTGCATACCATACATACAAACATAAATAGTGTGTTATCAAGTTTTACTTAGTTTCCTTTCAAACACAAAGATAAAATGGCCAGTCACTGGATATGAATAACATCAATATTATCTTGTTGATTTATTGATATATTAAAAATGTACACAAATTTTATCAATATCTAAGCTTTCCTAGTTGGCAGGGGTGCTTCATATTCATGTTATGTATCATAGTCAATACTTGTGGTCCCTGTACCATTGATATGGTTTGTGCAATACCAGAATAGGGATGATCCCATGGCAAGAGAGTGTGTCACTGGTTCAGAATATACCATACTCATATTTGATGTCAGAATGATCAAAAGATGATGTCTTCTCTCCCTGCAGCATACAAGTGGATTAATTTTCAAGCAATGACTGTGTGGCAAAGCATGAGAGCCGTACCACTTCTCAAGTACATTCCTTCAAATTTTATTTTATTTGTTAACTGGGGGAAAACGCTGATCATGTGACCTTTACTCAGGCTCAGCCCAGAAGCGCTGGAGTTACTTAAAAAAATAAAAAAATAAAGCAAGCAAAGCCACTGCATGCTGCCAAAGAACTTTACTGGTGTTCTGGTACCTTGGCTACAATGTCTTCAGAGGAATAATTCTTAACACATCAATCAGCCATTTTAAAAAGTCTTCATTTAATTAATGCAAACAATTAACCAATTAAACATTTAAAATCCCAGTATGGCAACAGAAATACATACAGAATATTCATCAATAAATAACAAATATAAATATGCCTTACAAAAATTAGAAATTCAAATTAATATCTAAATTCAGATCACTAGGTGCACGTTTCCTATTATTTAATATACATCTACTATCCAGCTCCAGTAATTTTTGTGCAAAATTGCTCCTACTCACTAAATCTGGTTTAACTAACACACTAAAAAACAAACTGATGCCGCAGTGGTGCAGATGTTTCTTTGTCATCTTATAGCAAGAGATTCACTGGTTTGATTCTTGGCTGGGATGCCTTCTATGGAGAGTCTGCATGTCCACCCTGTGTTTGTGAGCGTTTCCTCCCATGTTACAAAGACTTGTGTCTGGAGAATTTCTCCCCAGGCTTCCACTGAAAATTGGCTTTTTCCAGTTTGGAATTTCCCTGGTAAACAATTATTAAATAAATAAATAAATAGTCATTGTGTCACCCTTGTATTTTATGAACATGATCTGCAATCGGACTACCCAAATGTTTGTTTCTGCCATCTCCATATGTTGCAATATATAGACTTTTAACATTCTCTTGGTTTGACCTATATACCACTTTGTGGGGTTACAACCACATCCCACTATATAAACCACCCCACATGAACAACAGTTGAAATAATCAACAGCCATATACTTCCTACCATTAATCTTAAAACCAGAAATGTTTCTGGTCCTAGCACAGGGTCTGCAACCTACAGCTCTGGAGCCACATGTGGCTCTTCCACTCCTCTGCAGTGGCTCCCTGTAGCTTTGAAAAATAATGGCCACATCACACAACACATACACTCACACCGAAAGTGATCAAGTAATGGACTCAAGTACTGCTCTTATAAACTTAGGAATTTGCTAAAATAACATGATTTCTGCTGCCATGCATTCCACACACACTGACAGTGATCAAGCGATCCCCTGGCAGCAGCAGCAGCATCTCCTGAAAGATTTCTATATTAGTCAAAGTCTTACCACAAGAAATCTGGACAGAGCCATAAATAAAGAGAAACAAAAGAAAGAAAATAGGGAAAGACTTAAATATTGCTCTTATAAACTTTCTAGAATAACATGGTTTCTGTTAACATGCATTTTTACACACACACACACACACACACACACACACACACACACACACACACACACACGCACAGACACTGATAGCGATCGAGCAATCGAAACAAAGTAACAAACACTTGGATGGATTTTTGCTCTTCTAAACTTAGTTCTTTTATATTTAGTATAATAACTATATATAAAACTTTATATGCTGTGCTATCTTCATTTTAGGGGTTAGATAGGTTTTGTGGTTCCTGATGAACTTTATTTGGTGGTAGAGGGGCCAAAAATGGCTCTTTTGATAGTGAAGGTTGCAGACCCCTGCCCTAGCAGATACCTTGCATTTCCCACATTTGTACATGCCTACCTTCTTATCCCCTCCTGCTAACAACCTTAGAATTTAAAATTTCTTTTAAATTACTGTACCTACCATAGGAGAAAGTAACCTTATTGGGAAACAAAACTCCCAACTCTTAATCAAAACAAACCAACACAAACTTTCTACTGATTGTTTCATCATGATAGAGAAGGGAGAAAATTTAGTAACAAAATATTTCACCCCCTCTATACCTTAATACATCTCCCCTAGATATCCTATGAATATTGTTCATATTGAAGGGGGAAAACTCACCAGTACCAGATTCTATTCTATTCTTAGCCTTTTCTGTAGAGGCTTCAGAACAGCCTCTTTGTAACAACTTCTCAGTAACTTACATAAATTCGCTATCCAGTAAATAACTTTCAGATGCATGTTCATAAATATGCTTAAGCTCTCTAGATGGTAGCAACTCCAATAAATGGAGGGATGGGAACTGGTGGCAGGTAAAAAATTGTTGACTGCAGTCACCTTGTTAAAAGGTTTAAATTGCACTCTATTGTTGCCATCCATATACAATACTACATCCAAAAATTGTAGTCTAGGTAGCAAAAGTAAACTCCATCCCAAATGGCTTATTATGCAACTGTTGTATAAATGTTTCAAAGTCATTTTTATCACATTGACAAATAAAAATTAGGTAAACTATGTACTGCTGGTACCTCAACACCAACCTCAATGAATATTCTGTATGCATTGCTGTTGCATTACTGGGTTTTTTAATGTTAAATTGGTTAATTGTTTGTATTAATTAATTGAAGACTATTTAAAATGCCTGCTTGGTGTGTTAAGAATTATTCCCCTGAAGGCATTATAGCCGAGGTACCAGAATGCCAGTAAAGTTCCTTTGTAGCATCCAAGTGGCTCTGTTTTTTTGTTTTTTCAGTTTACTTTTTATGTGTGGTGATGGTTAAGATACTTCCTCAGAGTCACACAGTTAGGTAATGGAAGTGGAGGGAATTAAACCATGGACCACATCAATCAACTCACTAACAGCTCTTTAATCCTCTTTCTCACTTGCCAGTTAAACTTTACATGATATGCTAAAGTAACGTCTCACCAGCCTAAGGTGATAATAGGTCAGCTGTAGAAACCTCCAATGGAAATTTTCAAAAAGTGTTAGGGAATGGTGTTAAAGATCAAAAATTATTACATAATCGGATAACAGAAAATTTGTGTGCTTGCACATACAAAGAAGCTCACATTATAAGGATGCAGGTATATACATAACAGTAAACGAAATGTGTTAAGGTGAATATGTGGTTAGCATGAATACCAACCTGTGGATCTTTTAAATATAGACCACACCTGGTGAGACTATGGTGCTGGATCAGCATACGTAAATAAACAAATTGCTATCTATGACTTTTAGTACATTTCTTCATTTAAGAAGTTACCAGAATGGTTTTATATTTGCTGCAAGTATATTTTCATTCCACAATGTTTTTTTTACAAATCTAACACATTCTCAGGAAAGTTAGTCCATGCACAATAAAGCTTTAGTAAAATATTTCTGTAAATCATTACTGAACTGTTATTCATGCTTTTTTTTATTTATGTGCCATTGTCTTTGTATACCTCAACTCCCACTAGCTGCTTCCTTGGATATTCTTACTATTTTAGTAAAATACCAGATAATTTCTCATATAACGTGGTTAAGAAGAAATGGCCTGTGTAATATGTGAATTGTTTAAGTTATCGGAAAGTTTCACAGTGCCAATATCCTTGTTAAGGTGACAGTAATGACTGTCCTTAAAGCTAAACTGAGACTGGATGATGCTGGAAGTCTTATACCAGTTTAATTAACCTTACTCATGTGAAGGGTTTCATTAGATTATAAGCAACAAGAATGAATAGCACATCAACTTATAATTATTTCCTTTCCCTCAAAATCTTAGTTACCACCTTTCCATAGATAAAATATTCTCTACAGATCTTTCACAGACCTCATAAGTTAACTGATGAAGCTGGTGTATTTTGTATGGGTCACCTATCCATGGGCATATGGTGATAATTAAATATATTTAGAAAAGATGTATAAGAAGACGAGCTATTGAGGAAGTGTGCTTTTGTATGAAATCAAGAAGGTTTTGGATTCTGTGAAGTTGAAATTTTTTTAATTCAGGTTATGAACGAAGGGACTTCAAGACAAATATTTATATCCTGGTTAAAGGCAATATATGCAGAAACAAAAATGATGATCTTAATAAACTGAGGGATTTTAAGGGTAATGAAGGTATGTAGTATATGTAAGTCCATTCTGTCAACTATTCAGGACTTACTCTAGAGGATCCCAACATTTCAAACGGTTACCAAATGGCCACTACTTATAAATGCTTCATATTTGAAATTGTCTTACACTTTTCATAAGGTGAAAATTATGACAGTTGTGCATATTAATTAATTATCCAGCATCTGACTAAATAAATTATAGCAGCAAGGGTATGTGGCCTTCTCTATAACCCTGAACACTTAACCAAAGTTAAATAATAGGACTCCGCACTAGAGCAACAATAGTTGCCATTATACACACGGCTTGCATTTTATCTAAGACATTGAGAAGCATGTAAAAATGATTTTTTTCATCTAAAAGGGAAGAAAAAAGCTATTGTTCAATTCTGCTTAAAGAGTGCAGTGGCACTTGGTGACTTGTGTGGTGATTTTTTTATTTTTTTTATTTTTCTGTATTTTCCATGTTTTCACCAAAACGTTATCATCTTACATTTTTTTTAACTTCCTGTGGCATCTTAGTCATGTAGCTCCATTTACTATTACAAGACAAATGGAAGATCTGAGCATCATGTATACATTATACTGCACATCTATCCCCATAATTACAATTAATTTCAAAAGTTAACTCTATTTGAACTTGGTCTGGGACCTATGTCTTGCAAACTTGTAGGAGAATTATGAACTACTTCAGGATTGGAGCTTCAGTTAGTGATCCACTACTGCAATTTTGCATAATCAGTGCTAATGGTAAATCTCTCCCTAGTCTGTGGGTTTAGACTGTATTTTGGATTGCAATAGTAGCAGTATTATAATATGTAATGCAATATTTATGCTTCTGTAGTTCTGCAGCTGTTTACATTCTAGCTTTGCTGTTGAAGTCTCATATTCTGCTTAGCATGTTCCTGCTTAAAGTTGCATTCCAGCACCCTTATGTTTGTTACATTTGTGACTTTTTTTTTTACGTTTGCTACAGTTTTCCACTGTTCTTTTGTTTCATGCATCATTATAGTCCTCTCATCCTCCAGTGATATAGTAAGTACTGCTCTCTGTGGTGCTCACTACTGTTTGCACACTAATTACAGTTTTCCCTGTCCTCACAGTAAAAACTAAAGTTTTTGAAATTCTAACTTACCTGGGGTCATTAACCTGTAGCTCAAAGTCATAAGGCTAAGCAAACTGTGATTTGCTACAGGTTCTGAAGTCACAATACTCCACTATTGGCTTTATTTGACTGTATCTGCTACAATGTGCACAGTGATGCACCAACCCAAAGTTTTTTATTCAAGACTCTGAGAAGTGTAGAAAGCTCTGAACAGTGAGAAATGCGTTTTTCATCAAGGGGGGGGGGGTGCTGATCTGCACTGAGCACATTTCAACCATTTACATTGCTCTATAGTGGGGTGTCTGTGCAAAAGCAGTTTTCCCCTACAAGAAGTCTGCAAAATCTATACTGACTTAGAAATCTATATCTCAGGCACAAATAACCAATGTCAAGTACAAATAAACACACCCGGAAATTCAATGCACCCCTGACCTAGTAACTAGGCATTTCCCAATGCCTTAGTAGTAAGTCACAACAGTATCCAAGCAGTTATAGTCACTCTGAGCACTTCCTGTCAAAATCAAAGACCAACACTATGGTGCAACTTCTCTAGTTAGCCTGAATGATATGGGTATTTATTTTATTTGACATACATCTACTGGGAAAATCCAGCTGGGCACAAGTGCAATTTTAGGTGAAGGCCTGGGGAGAAAAGCTCCTAACATTTTAGAATTACATAATTGAAAAACTAGAAAATTAAACAATATAAATATAATGCAAAACTGCAAGAAAGAAACAAAATGTGTACTACTATTTAATATTTTTGAGTTACATTATCAACAAGTTAAAACAGAAAAGTTTTAAGTAAATCTAAAAGTAATGATAAAGTGCTAAATCATAAGGTGGAAAGTAGGTTAGATGGAGTTGATGAAAGTATCTGAAGAGCAGGTTGAGAAAGTGATAATGAGATTTATTATGCGGTAAATTAGAAATAGTGGCAGTAGGCTAGCCAGGAGAGATACATGTGCAGAGCCAGGCCCAAGGCAGAAAGTTTTTTGGAAGTATTTAAGCAGAAGAGTACTTGCTAGTACTCTAATGTTAAGGAGGATGTTATTCCAATGCATTTCAACAGTGTTTGAATACAGGCGATCTCCTATAGATTTGCTGAGTTTGTAGATAGAAATTAGCTGTGACTGAATAAGTACAGAGTCAGGATAGAGCTGATTTCTGGGTATGATGAAGGATTATGTATCTTTATGGGTTTGAAGACGTTAAGTATACTGGAGGTATTAAGGTAACTGTAGCCAGTTTAATATTTTAAGAGCATTACAGTGGTGTGACTTATAGGGTTTGTTAGTTGCAAATCTGGCAATTTTGTTATAACAAAAATTACCTTTAGATTTACGGAAGGAAGAGGGTATACATTTTTGCAAAGGAGGGTTCAGTTTGTGTGGTGAGGTATTTTGTAAATGGTAGAGTATACCCAAATTTCTGGTGGATTTTGGTTTATGGAAGTTTGAATATCCAAGTAAAATTTCAGTTGGTCATTGACTGTTACTCCTAATAACTTGTTATGGGAGACAACTTCAATACTGGTATTATTTAAGGATGTGATTTTGACATTTTCTTTCATGTGTGTTATTGTTTTGGGGAGGGAAAGGAATAATTTTGTTTTTCTCAACAGAGGTGAAAGCCATATACGTGATGGTCTGCAAATGAGAAAGGGTATCTGTTATACAGATGAGAGTAGCATCATCTGTATATCAAATTAGTTAAGCTTGCTGTGTGGCTGTATGCTGGTAATTTACAAATATGCTAAATTGTAGAGAGCCAAGGATAGAAATGTGGGACACTCAAGTATTAACAGGTAGAACAGGGCAGAGAGCAGACAGACAGACATTTTACTGATTGGAGGTGGTTGGACCGATAGCTGGTGAACCAGTCACGGGTGGTAGTTTAAGAAACCTAGGGGTTTTATTTTAAGTATTATTTTGAAATGAGAAACTGTGTCAAAGGCTTTAGAGAGGTCTAGGACTAACAGAGGTCTGGTCTGGTTGTTGTTGTTGCTATTGTCATCTCTGGCTTTAATTATGTTGTGTGGGAAAGCTACAAGAGCAGTCATAGTGCTGTGTGCTGGTCTGAATCCATGTTGGGTGGGATTAGAATACTTTCATCAAGCAAGTATTTAAATAGTTGTTGAGAGAGAGGGTAAGATAGCAATGGGTCTTAAGTCCTTTATCTCTGTGGAGTTGCCTCCTTTTTATAATGATGTTACCAGGATTTTTTTTCAACAGTGATGGGACATAGGATTCTTGCTTAAATTGATTTATTAAGATAGAGACAGGGTATGTTGTTGAGTAAGAGGCTATCATAAGGAATCCAGATGGGAGATTATCAGCAGAGGATGAGCAGGGCTTAGGTTTTCTTTTTAGGTTCTTTATATAATAGGTGGATACAGATTATAAGGTAAGGTAGCTGTAGGGGAGAAACTGGTTAGCGTATGGTGAAAGTAAGCTGGAGTCACTTTCTTGGTAAGGATTGTTACAGAGGGGGGGGGTTTAATAACGCCTACATGGACTTTTTTCCATGTAGGCATCATGGCACACTGCTTACATGAAAGTAAGCAGGTTAAGCATGTTTGCAATCCAGTAAACAGAGCTGGGCAGCACGCATGCACGCACCAACACATAAGTATCTGTGGCATGCAAATCATCTTATAAGCAGGTGAAATGCATGCAAATGAGGGCTGTAAAGTGACCCAACAAGTGGATAGGCAGTCCTGCAGACCCCATGTGGGTGTCCATAGTGTACATGGAAAAATTCTTTGTACAGGATTTTAAACAGACAACAGGGGCTGGAAAATTGTAGTTTGATGGACATAAATAGCATAGCAGACACAGATATGTGCAATATTATCCATGTGTCCAACACTGTATGGCAAATACTATAAAATATATATTTTTTTTAATGATCTGTGTATGTTTGTGCAGTGCACTGCAGTGTGCAAACATGCTGCTCTGAAAAAAAAATAAAAAAACAAATGTATTAGTATGTGACAATAATGTATTAAAGGACCCTGTGTGGAGTATCTACAATGGTGGAATGGTGCTGTTGCCAATGAGACAGGGACTGGAATCATGTAGTTTCCAGATAGTATGCATGGATCCCAGTGCAAATGAGGTGGGGTTACTGAATAGCACAAATAGGTGTCTGTGTCTGCAGGTCCCATCCATGTAGGCACAGAACCATGTTGGTGTCCAAAGAACAGGCAGTTAACATCAAGAGAGTGGTGTGTCTGAGGACTTGTAAGTTCATCGGAGCTCAGCTGCTGTGCTCAGCAGGGGCATGTGTACAGTTCTGCTGAGCTTTGTTTACCTTCAGGGCATGTGTTTGCATGGTGTGCCGATGTGCTGAACATGACCTTTGATGAGGGGTGTGTACAATGACTGCTGAGCATTATTTACCTTTGTGGCACATGTTTGCATGGCACACTGCAGTGCTGATGGAGGAAGGCTGTCCAAAAAATAATAAACAAATGGCTGAGAAAGCCAATGGTATATTAATTACTGTTGACCACTGTTTCAATTAAACTAGGGCCATTAACAGTCTGCAATTTATTTATTTTATTGCATTTATCTACCGGGAAAGTTCACTAGGCCTAAAAGAGCCCATTTTCAGTGGAGGCCCAGGAAGAAAAGCTCCAACAAGAACACAAATACAGAAAAAATTAAACATTATTTGGTACAGAAGTAGAAACAGTGTTACAAATAGTGATTACAGTAATATATAAAGAATATATACATACAAGCAGGAATTTAGTTGCTTTGATTACAGTAATATATACAGAATATATACATAAAAGCAGGAATCTAGTTGATTTGATTACAGTAATATATACAGAATATATACATAAAAAAAGGAATTTAGTTGGTTGCCAGATGAATTCAGTCAGAGAGGTTTGAACAGTGATATATTAATCAGCATTTTGTACAGTATAAACAGAGATATATTAACCAGAATTATTGTACCAGTATCAACAACTGATGAAAACAAAAATAATAAATATGGAGAAAGTATCATCAGTCACTAGTAGCAAAAAGCATAGGAGTTTAGTGTTGAGAAGGACGAGATTAAGTTATAGAGCAGTTACATAGCCAGGAAGAGTTGAGAAGATTTTTCAGTATTTGTTTGAAGGTGGTGTTGCAGCATGCGTTTTCTATAGATGGTGGAATGGAGTTCCATAAGTTGGCGATGGTGAAGGAGTAGAGGAGTTGACCAGCAGGCAAGGTGGGCTTTTCTACTTTTAGAAGTAGGTGATTTTCAGATCTTAATTGACTTCTGAGTTGGTAATGATGTATTTGGCAGATGGAAAGCATCATAGGTAGCCAATCACACAGGATGCACCTACAGCAGAGCACTATAAAGGTTGCATGCACCCTACAATCTAATTTCACCCCCATACTCTGCACGAGTAGAGTACAGATTTGAGATGTTTAACTGAATGAATGCTAGGGGCTGCTGCAAGTCTGCTTCATCTGTATGTGCTAGATGCTGAGGTTAATGAAGCTGTTGCTGCGGCCGACAATAGACCTATACTAAAAAGGAGAAGAGTGTTCAGGCCCAGGGTAAACTTCCATAGGTTCATAGGTTCATAGGTTCATACTAGGCTATCTGCCCAAGGGCATTTAAAAGCCTAGCCAGAGTGTGTGTGGCTTTCACCACCCCTTAGGATGAGAATACTATACCCATTAGTTTGCTGTGCCTCTGTCCAGCAGTGATACAGAGATGATTCCTGGGGTAAACCTATGATCTCCCATCCACTCGTCAAGATTTCTCTTGAACAGAGTCAGTGAGGGGCTCTGCCTCACATGGACTGGGATTCTGTTCCATAGTGTAGGGAGTCTCTGGGTGATGAATCTGTCCCTCCAGCACGTCCGATTTATATCCGTGTTGAGGTTTAAGTCTCTTGCTCTCGTGGCTCTGGTGGATTTGGATTTTTTGAGGTGGAGCATGTCCATTAATTCCGGGTTGGACATGGCCTTGTATGTCAGGCACAGATCACCTCTGAGCAGACGGTATGCGACTGAATAGAGCTGGAGTTTCTTCAGTCGGGCATCGTATGACATATGTTTGAGCCCCTTTATCCTTTTGGTGAGGAACTTTTGGGGTCTTTCCAACTGCTGCAGGTGTCGGGTAAGGTACATTCAATGGGGCGTTGTACTCAATCATTGGTCTGATAAGTGAAGAGTACAGGGGTACAATGACCTCTCCTGATCTGGATGTGAATCCCTTTATGATCAGGTGGGCAATGTAGAAGGTCTTCCTAACCACTTTGGCAATGTGAGTGTCAAAAGAGAGGTTACTGTCAACTTGGGTCTCCAGGTCCCTGATAACTTCTTCCGTGTTTAATGGATTACCACCTATGTGGTAATTAGGGGTTACCTTGTTTTTCCCAAAGGGTATGACTATACATTTTTGGCATTTAGCTTAAGGCCATGGCTCTGGCACCAGTTATCCATTTCTATGAGACCTTTCTGGAGGATGTCTGTGTCTGATGGAGTGTCAATTATGGTGCCCAGTTTGCAGTCATCTGCAAATTTTGTCAGCCACAATCCCCCTATGTTTGCCTGCACTTCAGAAAAATAAATGCCGAACAAGAGGGGGCCCAGGACTGAGCCCTGTGGGACACTGCTCGTGACCAGCTTAGAGTCTGACATGGCACCAGCAACTCTAACCCTGTGTGTTCTGTCCTTGAGCCAGTTTGCAACCCATCTTGTGACATATGGGTTTACATCTAAGCTGGTGAGATTTTCTATGATGCCCGAGTGGGTTATTGTGTCGAACGCTTTTGCTAGGTCAAGGTAGGCTGTGTGAACTGCCTTACCCTCATCAATGGCCTTAGTGACTGCTTCGAAAAAGTCGACCAAGTTCAAGAGGCAGGATCTGCCCTTGACAAAGCCAAATTGGGTAGGATCCAGTGTCTGTAGGTCCCCAATGTCTTTATTTATGAGTTCCATTATGATCCTCTCCATAGCTTTGCAGACAAGGCTCGTCAAGCTTATGGGGTGGTAATTCCAGGATCTACATTAGCTGGAGACTGTAGAGCACTACAGGGTGGACAGAGACACTGTATACTGAGGTTAGGAAATTAACTTTTTTTCCACTGTAGTGCGATCTTGGTTCATAGATAGGTGTTAGGCTATCTGCCCGAAGGCATTTATAAGCCTAGCCAGAATGTGTTGGCTTTCTTCACCCCCTTAGATTGGTTCCCTGTGCCTCTGTCCAGCAGAGCCACTGAAGTGATCCCCGGGGTAAACGTTCTGTTTCCCATCCACTCATCAAGGTTTCTCTTGAAGAGTGTTAGCGAGGAGCCCTGCCTAATGTAGATTGGAATCTTGTTTCAAAGCATGGGAAGTCTCTGTGACAGGAATCTATCCCTCCAGCATGTCCTATTTATTGTTGTGGTGAGGTTTAGATCCCTAGAGCATGTGGCTCAAGGGGATAAGATTTTCTTTAGCTGGAGCATGTCGATCAGTTCTGGGTTGGACATGGCCTTGTATGTCAGGCAGACATCATCTCTGAGTAGGTGGTATGCAACCGAGTACAGCTGGAGTTTCTTCTGTCTCGCTACATAGGGCATCTGTTTGAGGCCAGTGATCCTCTTGGTGAGGTACTTCTGTGGTCTTTCCAGCTGTTGCTGGTGTCTTGTAAGATACATCCCAAATGGGGCGTTGTACTGTATGATGGGTCTGATGAGAGATGAGTAGAGGGGCACAATGACCTCCTTTGATCTGGATGTGAACCCTTTTGTGATAAGGTGTGCCATGTAGAAGGATTTTCTAACCACTTTGGCAATGTAATTATCAAAGGAGAGTTTACTATCTACTTTGGTCCTCAGATCCCTTATTACATCTTCCGTATTTAGGGGACTACCACCTATGTAGTAGTTTGTGGGTGCTTTGTTTTTTCCAATGGGGATGACTATGCACTTTTTGGCATTTAGCTTGAGGCCATGATTTTGACACCAAGTGTCCGTCTCAGTGAGACCCATTTGGAGGACGTCTGTGTCAGCCAGAGAGTCAATTTTAGCCCCTATTTTGCAATTGTCTGCAAACTTGGTCAGCCATAGTCCTCCTGTGCTTGCCTGTACCTCTGAGAAGTATATGCTGAACAGGAGGGGTCCTAGGACTGAGCACTGGGGAATGCCACTTGTAGCCGGTTTAGAGTCAGACCTAGCTCCCACAACTCTTACCATGTGGTTTCTGTCCCTGAGCCAGTTGGCAACCCATCTTGTGATGTAGGGGTTTATGTTCAGGCTGGTGAGCTTGTCTATAATACCAGAATGGGGAATGGTGTCAAAGGCCTTTGCGCAGTCTAGGTAGGCTGTGTGTACCACCTTTCCCTCATCTATAGCCTTGGTAACTGTCTCAAAGAAGTCCACCAGGTTTAGGAGGCATGATCTGCACTTAACAAAGCCAAACTGGGTAAGGTTCAGTGTTTGGAGGTTCCCAATGTCTCTGTCAATGAGTTCCATGATGATGCGCTCCATAGCCTTGCAAACCAAGCTAGTCAGGCTTATAGGGCGATAGTTCCTGGGGTCTGTTGTGGCTCCACCTTTGTGGAGCGGAATAACCATTGCTGTACGCCACTTTCTGGGTACATAACCTGTGGAGAGGCTGAGTTCGAACAGTGTGTTTAGGTGAGGGGTTAGTTCATCTTTGAGCTCATGTAGGATGCAGCCTGGGACTCCATCCGGTCCCATTGATGCTGTGTATTTGGATTTGGAGAGGGCTGTTTTAACCTGAGTGTCTGTGATTATTTAAGTTACCAGGGAGTGTGAGGGGCAGAACCCCACACATGGGGGGTGCAGGGGGGACTTCCCCCCTGCAGAAATGTAGTAGATAGTGTGTTAGTTAGGTGGTGTTGTAGGTGGAGAGGATCTTATTTACTTGTGCAGTGTAGTTTTCAATGTTATGAAGAAATGTTCAATGTTCTAAGTTTTCAATGTTTTGGGTTTTCAGTGTTTTGAATTTTCGATGTTATGGTCTCAATGTTATGAAATTCAATGCTATGAAATTTCAATGTTATGACGTAGACCCATTTGGGCATACTGACTGTGTGCAGTGACAATGGGGGTAGAAGAGGGATGTCAACCACTGGGACAGATTTAGCCCCTAAAAACGCCCACCTGTCTTTCACTATGGTCAACATCATCATCAGAGTCCGATGAGACATTTACATCAGGTTGAGAGGGGAGCAGACTCCAACCCCCACAGTCACCTTTGAAACCAAGACAAAAGCAATACATTACTGTCTGCACTTTTATGTAAAGTAATCCACACAGACTCCTACAAATGAGAATTCACAACTGCATTTTTAATCTCACATCTTCTCATCTCCGCTCCCATGCACAACAGACAAACTCGCAACAGCATACACAGACACGTTATGCCCTTTATAACAGGCACTTCAGCTACATCCACTTCAACTTGCCTGTACAATCTGCCTATAAGGTATGCTATATGACACAATATGTGATCAAACAACACAAAATCCAGTATACCTATCTTGAGAATAATATGCCAGTACTAGTATCACTGCCTGAGGTATGTTCCATCTACCTTTTGTGTTTGAACAGGCATCTTGGGTAACTGCCTCATGTATATCAGGCTGTGTAGCTGCTCATAACTATAAGTACAAAAGTGTCAATGGTCGTTCAAATACACAGCTGTGATTACCCAGTCTATAAACCATAGTTAACTGTTCCAGATTGGGGCATACAAATATACTACTCTGTCTAAACATAACATTTGTACATAGGGAAATATGGCAGCCGCTAACTTTCATAGGGTATATATAATCTGTAAAAAACTGTATCACACTTATCAGATACAGGACCACGGACTTGGGCCACACCTGATGGACCTATGAAAAGATGAGGGAGAGGTATTGTCAAAGACACAAGCAGCAGGTAACAACCTCCAAAGGAATCCCAAGGCAGACCACATAATCCAAAGCAAAAAGCAGGTAATCCACCACAGATAAATGAACGATGAAACTAAAACTTTATTTCCACAAGCAAAACTTTAGGAACTGGGTAAGCACTTTCAGCAATTATGCCTTCTTCAGATCCTATATCAAAAATCCTGAGATCACTTATTTAAAGCGCCACTATCCAATCAACATAAAAATATCATCCAATAATAAAAATGAGTTATAATAACCTATTAAAAATGGAATTCCATATCCATCATTATGCCTCTCCAATATATACCAACCTAAGGCAATGTGATCTAAACAAGCTAGAGACCTGCTACAACAAAATCACCAAATTCGCCACAGGGGCATCCTACCGTAGTCACCACTGTCTCTCACTTGCTGAACTGGGCTGGCTTGAACTCCCTCATCTCCTTCAATGGTATCAACTCTCACTCACCCACAAACTAGTAAACCATCCAATAAATGTCCCATCCCTCCAGAATCTACTCCAGCCCTATCGCACCACCAGACCACTAAGATCCAGCAACAAGAATCACTTACAGATCACTAAAGCCAATAACTCTGCAGGGGAAGCACTATTCTCTTGCACCATAGCCAAATTATAGAACTCCCTCCCACCCACAATTACCTCCATACCATCATGCACCCACTTCAAAACTTTACTAAAACTGCACCTAAAAACATGTTGGCTATGCCCCTGCAACTCCCACTCTAAAATAACCCACTCCATCCAACCACTACCTTTCTTTCCACTCCACTAACTACCTTGATTATAACAAGCTCAGATGCTCATAAGCCTAGTACTTATTATACAGCAGGAACTTCTTATTGTAACATTTGTTAATGTCTGTTATGTACTTCACAGATAAAGATTCTAGTTGTCTACTGATGTACTATGTTCTTCATCTGTAAATATGTTCTAAGTAATTGTTATGTTATATTGTTAATCGCTATGTAATCCAGTGTAACTACTGTCTGTTTATTTTAACTGTGGAACTTTTCTCCCCGGACCTTCACTGAAAATGGACCTACGTCCAGTCAGACACTCCCGGTCAACAAATGTAAATAAATAAATAAATAAATAAAATCTTCCTTCACCAACCAATCCAATCAGTGGAATCAAGCACACCTCCTTTTAAACCAACCCAATTCTTTCTAATAACTTCCTGCTGAAAAGGGTTCTTTAATCAAAGGATAGAAAAACAGCCTAATGGGGCCTCATATGCTAATTCAGCAGCATTCAGAGGACAAATTATTGGAGTTCATTGCACTGTCCATAGACATGCAACTCTTTCGCATTCAGCCTATCAGGATTTAGTTCACAATCCTGTAACTGCCAGTCATTATCTTCGCTGTGACTTCCACATTATTGCTTTACGTGCTATGGAAACCTCCAATTACATTTGCATAAGAGGAAGAGTCAATGATAATTTGTCCTTTCTAGATCATTGTTTACCAACTGAAATCGAGTTTCTTGTTGTCACTCACTGTAAAACCAACCCAATTCTTTCTAATAACTTCCTGCTGAGAAAGGTTCTCAAATCAAAGGATAGAAAAATGGCCCAATGGGGCCTATATACTAATTCTGCAGCATTCAGAGAACAAATCCTAAGAGTTTATTGTACTGTCCATAGACATGCAACTCTTTCGCATTCAGCCTATCAGGGTTTAGTTCACAATCCTGTAACTGCCAATCATTATCTTCACCGTGACTTCCACACTATTGCTTTACATGCTATGGAAACCTCCAATTATATTTGCATAAAAGGAAGGCTCAATGATAATTTGTCCTTCCTAGATCATCATTTAACAATCAAAATCATGTCTCTGGTTGTCACTCACTGTTAACCACATAGCTTTATTCACTTCAACGAACTAAAGACCTAAAATACTCAGGTCAAATATGAGATGATCAGGATCTTCAGGGAGTAATTCAACAACCTGAAGACCATCCTTGATGCTGAACCATTCATCTTAGTTAGTTTTCATAAAAAATAGGCATGTTTAATGCAATCAAAAGAAAAAGGGGGGGGGTCCTCAAATCGAACAGCAACGTAACCTTTACATTTCTTCTTTTTATCATTAAAGTATTCTTTGGCAAATTCTTTGACAGAAATAACATTCAAATAAAAGTCACAATCATTGGATCTGAATAAAAAACACAACACTAGCTCCTTACATTTAACCTCCATTCTTTCAGAAATGGTTTTAGTGGAATAAAGCCATTTAGTCCTGGGAAGCTGTCTGCTTTGAGATTCATGATCCACTTTGCTTTTTCAATCTCAGTTTTATTAAAAACTTTAGAAAAAACTAGGAGCATTATACAGAAATAAGCAACTTCTTACCAAAGCAGCAAAGATTTCAGTAGCAAATTCCCACCTTATCTCCACCCTACTTTATGCCTCTCCAATACATACCAACCTAAGGCAATGCGATCTAAACAAGCTCGAGACCTGCTACAACAAAATCGCCAAATTCGCCACAGGGGCATCCTAGTCACCACTGTCTCTCACTTGCTGAACTGGGCTGGCTTGAACTCCCTCATCTCCTTCAATAGTATCAACTTTCACTCGCCCACAAACTAGTAAACCATCCAATAAAATCCCATTCCTCCAGAATCTACCCCAACCCTATCGCACCATCAGACGACTTTGATTCAGCAACAAAAATCACTTACAGGTCACTAAAGCCAATAACTCTGCTGGGGAAGCACTACTCTTTTGCGCCATAGCCAAATTATTGAACGCCCTCCCACCCACAATTACCTCCGTACCATCATGCACCCACTTCAAAATTTTACTAAAAGTGCACCTAAAAACATGCTGGCTATGCCCTTGCAACTCCCTCTCTAATATCACCCACCACATCTACCCACTACCTTTCTTTTCACCCCACTAACTACCTTGATTATAGCAAGCTCGAATGCTCATCAGCCTAACTACTTATTATACAGCAGGAACTTCTTATTGTAACAATTGTTAATGTTTGTTATGTACTTTGCAGATGATAAAGATTCTAGCTGTCTACTGATGTACTATGTTCTTCATCTGTAACTATGTTTGTAATTGTTAATTGCTATGTTGATCAAATTAATTGCTATGTAAATACAATGTAACTACTGTCTGTATATTTTAACTGTGGAGCTTTTCTCCCCGGGCCTCTGCTGAAAATGGACCTGCGTCCAGTCGGGCACACCCGGTCAACAAATGTAAATAAATAAATAAATAAATATTAAACAAATCACCTCCTCTCATGGTCTCTTTAATCATAGAAATCACCATAATTTTAAAGTTATGCATAGGATTATCCTTAATATGTGTGTATAAGGCGTTAGTTTCCACTTTATTCCTGATTTCAGATTGATGCTTAAAAATATGTTCTTTGAACCTTCTGTTAGTTTTCCTGACCTAGAAAGCTGAGCAGAAAGTGCAAGTAGCAATGTAGACAATGTTCTTACTAACACAATTGGCATGTCCAAAGAATTTATAAATGTTCCCTGTTCTCGGGTGAGTGAAAACATTCATAGTATTGATAACAGCACATGCCTTACAAGCACCACACTTGAAGGTGCCTAAACAAAGTTTGGCAGATGGTTGAGCTTTAGGAGTTATATTACTCTTACATAACAGATGCTTTAAATTCATTTTGTTTTCATAGGCAAACTTAGGGGTCTCCCCCATCACTGCTCTTATCTTGGAATCCGATGTTAGAATAGACCAGTATTTCTTGACTATTCTGCGTATCTCATAATTATCTGTACTGTATGTAATATTCCATCTTGTCACAAGCTTCTCCTTGGTCATCAGCTGGTTTCTGGAGCCAGTGTTTACTTCCTGCTCATTCCTCTGTCATGTAGAGTAATATGGTCTACCTTTGTTGCTACAAAAGCTGGCATCATTGGCTTGTTTCCTCTGGTTAGCACCAGTACTGTAACCACCTTCATTAAAATCTTGAATCAATCTAGCTTCTTCCTGTTGAAACACCCCATCATTGGTGCAAAGCCTAGATATGTGTGTAGTCTGATTATCAACAATATTCTGAAAGATGTGCCTTGGATGCATACTAGAATACTGCAGCATATGATTACGCCACATCAGCTTCCTAAAGAACATAGTGTGTATACCTTCTTGGCTATCCAACAACACTTTAACATCCAGAAACCCAACTTCTTCTTTAGACAAATGAAGATCAAACTTCAGAAAGCTAGTTTTCTTGGTTAGTTAGTCAACAAAATCTCTTACTCCTTGTTCCTGCCCTTCCCACAAAAGGAATATATCAACAAACCTGTTATATAAGATAATGTTCTTATTCCAGACATTATTTTTATCCAGTCTCCATTCTTTCTTCCAGTATGCCAAAACCAGGTTTGCATAACTATTGGCACATGGGGTGCCCATGGCCACCCCCCACCTTTGCCAATAGTAATTTTTATCATAGTTGAAAACATTATTCTCCAAGACCACTTCAAGTAAACTACAAATCACAAACAAATCTTTTCCTACTTCTCTAAGTATATCTCGAATCGCTTCAATACCATACAAATTTGTTATTGACGTGAAAAAACTATGTACATCCATTGTTACTAAGAACAAATTCTGGAAATTCTTTCTACTTTCCATTGCTTCATACAATTGATGTAAAAATTGTGCTGTGTCTTTCATAACTGTGGTGGCTCTTGGTAGAGGTTTCTTAAGTTCTCCCTCTAGAAAAATGGACAGAGGGTCAGTCGACCAGCCTCTTCCTGCTTCAACTGGTTGTAATGATGGCCTTAAACTGTTTTTATGTATCTCAGGTAGTCCACTGATACTGGGTACCACTGGATGTTCCACAATGAAAAAATCATAGAGCTCTTTAGTTATACTCCTGCTCATCAGCATCTCATATAAAAGATCATCATTTTTTTTCTTCATTGAATTGAGTTGCTTCTTATTAATAGTCAGATAGGTAGTATGATCACTGAGCATCTCTTCCATAGTCTCCATATAATAAATTACATCCATTACAACAATGGCACCTCCTTTGTCTGCAGGCCTTATTATTATATCATCTCTTCTCTGTAGCTCTTTTAGAGCTTCAAATTTCATTCCAGTTATATTCTGATAAGGTTTCACATTACCTTTCACCCAGATTTCTGATACTTCAAGCTCACATAAACTTGTAAACATATCAACGACAGGATGTCCTGGTTGTAACTCACTGTAAAGCACATAGCTTTATTAACTTCAATGAACTAAAGACCTAAAATACTCAGGTCAAATAGGAGATGATCAGGAACTTCAGTGATGATGTTTTTATGTTGATTGGATAGTGGCGCTTTAAATAAGTGATCTCAGGATTTTTTATATAGGATCTGAAGAAGGCATAATTGCCGAAACCTCTTATCCAGTTTCTGAAGTTTTGCTTGTGGAAATAAAGTTTTAGTTTCATTGTTTGTTTATCTGTGGTGGATTACCCAATTTTTGCTTTGGAGAGGTATTGTCAGCACCACCAAATGTTGCAGCACTACTAGGCAATATATTCACATGTACAGCGGCTACTGTGATACTGGCTGTATTGCTGACATTCTCAGTATGTGTGCACAACTGAGCATAAACCCCAACACCCCCCTAATGCAGATAGACATGACACACATGTACAGGTATGTACAGCCTGCCACAATGACTGAGAAAGTATTAGACTGGTGAACACATTATGCTTACCTGGATGCTTCTCTGCTGTGAACACTGTGGCACCCACCTCCACAATGTATGGTGGGATGGATGCCTGAGAGCTGTTGTGTATTCCTAGGTTCACCAGGAATTCCTCTGTGGCCGAGAGTGGTTGTTCTGTCATGGGCCCTCCACCAATGGCAGTACAAACCCTGGCAACAATTGCTGCCCTTCGTCATGCAGCAACCAGGATGTCTATAGCCCAGTGTTGGACCTGTTCATAGGTCCTGTCCTGTTGGCCAGTCTGATTGACATCCCACACAAGATCTGCCCACAAAGCTTCCAGCTGTTACCGATTTTACCTCCCCCTGGAAACAAGATCTGATCGTGCTGTCTCAGTCTATCCACCATTACGTCATTCTCCACATCTGAGAAGGGGCCATGTCTTTTGCAGTACATGGTTTCTGAAAGACAACAGAAGGGGAACACATTACATGACCAGATACATGGACATCCACTATGTACAGATCTAGCACACCCATAATGGCCTGCACTATCCACTGCTCACTCACCCATCATACCCCACAGTCTGGCAGCACACTACCTGTATGGATACCACCAAAATAGTAGCAATACTGAGATATGTACATGTGTGCTGTGACAGATTCTACTCTATGTTCTTACACCCAGCACTGTAGTCTACTGTGGTGTGTCTCCTATGGGCAAACACCCACTAATATGTCATAGGGTCACTGCTAGACAAATAGCAGTGTGCTTGTACAACCACTATATGGGGATAGTTCAGCAACACCAGTGTGCCACAATGACAGAAACCAATGCAACCATGCTGTAGTATATGTTCCCTGTAGGCATCACATCACTCAACTATGCAGATGTTTGCAGAATATCAAGATGTTTGCCTCATAGTTTTGGTCTCTTCCACACAACATGGTGGACTTCTGACAAAAGGTTGGCCAATCATTGATAGTTGATGTCAGAAAACAAAGACAGACATCTGAGTTTAAGACAGCATACACTTCAGAACACAGTTATGCTAATGTAATATCTGTTATTCTATTTACTTTCTTACTTTGCATGAGCAATAGTTACAGTGTCCCTAATTTTGGGGCTTTGCCCCTCCTTTAATTATGGCTATGTTCAGATATCTTGCTGTAACAGGTTGACAGCTATGTTAGGCATAGCTCTCAACCAGACAGGGAACAACCTAAACAGGATCATGGACTTAGCCAGAGTACATTAGGGAGAGTCAGGGACACATTTAAAATGTTAAAGCTATTTATGTGAGATGATGACAGAATGAGAGGTGGTGAATTAGTGCACATCATCTGACGTTACAGGAGTGTACATCCTTACATATTGTCACTATGTTTTACATGTAATTCACTAGCTTACCTACAACAGCCTACTATTGCAGAAGGGAATAAAGGGGACAGAGCTAAGACGAAAGTGGAAATCAGGGACATTTGAGAAGCATGCCTGTAGGTAGGACAGCCGAATATCAATGACATGTCATTACCTTAGCTCTAAGATAGGCTTACTGCTGTGATTCCTGTTCCCCAAACCTCCATCCTCCCATCTCTATCCTGTTATATAGAGAAATCAATTTACATACCTGATTGAATGCAGTACTCCTTTGTTGAACTTTGCTGCTGGTAATCTTTTGAAAATGCACTCTCTGTGTGAGGTAAGATGCATACAGACTTGTTCCCCATAACCAGCTGCTTGCTTTTTTAAGGTACTGCTGATTAGCAGGTAATTCCCTCTGCACCAATCTGTGGCTCTGATATGGTAATTGCAGCCAAAATATCTGAATTGCACAATCCTTAGCCAATGACATGCCACCACAGTGCAATATGTAAGGCCTTCATATAGATCTGGGCCCGTTTCTTAACTGTTAAGATGGACATTACTGAGGTGTGGAGACTACAGCATTGCAGAGGGTAGGTACCAGAACTGTCAACTGTAAAAATTTATGCAGTATGTCTACAATTTCACCTTATACGTGTGGTCAGTGTCCTATGACATTGTGATCATCTGGCAATTCACTGGCAAATATTGGGGGTTGAGGTTAGTAATGGAAGACACACTTCTGAGTGTCAGACTTCATAACCCTCTGAATATGCTATTAGTACTAATCTATGAACCTATGAACCTATGCATGCTAATGCAATAGATGTTATTGTATCAACTTACTATCAATGAAGGAACAGAGTGTAAAACGTGTTCCAATCTCTGGACCTTTGTCCCCCCATTAAGTATGACTGTGTCTGGATTCCTTGTGCTAGGGGTTGGAAGGTTTGGTAGGTCTGTAGTAGCTACCTTTATATACAAGTGTGTGTGCTACAGGCTGCAGCTGCTGCTGCAGCCTAGAACATACAGGGGGGAGTGCTACACTTTGGAGGACAACAAGCTGTACACGCAACTGTGGCAGCTGTGTCAGCCCTGTCATTATGACAGAGCCAAGTTAAGGGTACCCTTTACAGCAGAATTTAGGCATATGATTAAGGTACATCTGTTATGCAACAGTGCCAATAACATAGTAGTAGGCAACATATAGTTATTCTATATGGATATGTGCAGTGTGTCCTCACCTACAGGCCTTTGACTTGCAACAATGGATTGTAGTTCATTAATTAGTAGTAACCTGTGCAGATAAAGATTGCATGACTCATTCATTAATTGCTGTCTTCATAATAATAAATAATGTAATGTAATTTCACTGCAACACAAGACTGGATTTGAACCCAGTACTGCGTTTGGCAAAATGTACCGCATGCAAGGCATTTTACAGACTGAGCTACTGAGTCACTGCCACAGCAGGTGTATTTGCAAGGTACATGTGCAGATATACAGGCTGTGACACACATTATCTGCATCCATCAGAATGTACATGGCTTTCTATGGCTGTATTTCTGCACCAAGTTGAACATGTTCCTTGCCATTGCTGCCTTAGAGGGTGTCTTTCTACATGTTGCTGATGCAAGGGCAGATTTACCTGCTATCACAGGCCTCACTTAAATCCATTTTTATGTCTTTGGCTGTGTGCTGGTGTATTATTGCACCAGAGTTCATGGAACACTCCCATTTTTCCCATTAATTTTTAATTTCAGTTTTCTCTGTGTGGCACTGCACAGCTTGCAGCTCTGCTGAGGCATGCCTAATAACTTTAAGTGGCGATCACTATGTTTTGATGAAATCACATGTTTTAATTAGGGTCTGCATTGTGTGGCAAGTTAATGCAGTGTGCTGCAGGTGTGATGGACTTGGGTTTGAAACATGGCAGAGGTGTTTATTTTGTACATATGATTTACAATTTTAGAAACACATTTATTCAATAGAGCTAAGTGAAGTTGCATGACATGGCACTCCACACTGCTCCATGCTAAAAAAATAAAGAAAAAAGGGAAGATAGTAGAGTGATCAAATGGAGTCAAGCAGGGGGATAACATAGTGAAAGGCAGGTAGAGATGTGAAGGAAGGGTGAAGGAAAGAGCCATAGGTATCCATTTCTTGTACAGCTACAGCTGTGCACTGTGACAGATTTTATAATGAAATTTGAACTCTCAAACCCCAGAGAGAGGGGTGAAAACAACATAACTGCATTGTCAAGCCAATTGAACAAAATTACTTGTGTCCAGTGGATGCCTGTATGGAAATGGAGAGCTATGTATGGGGTGATTTTTTTTGGGACAGGTGCCCATTTTTTTTTCCGGTGAGAGTAGAATGTTGTGGAAGGTACTTAGGTATGTGTGGAGAGATAAGCTGAGTAGGAGAGGATGCATTTGCAGACAGACAAGACAGACAAGACAACAGACAGGGCTGGTGTGTGATACATGA
Source organism: Protopterus annectens (assembly GCF_019279795.1). Taxonomy (NCBI): domain Eukaryota; kingdom Metazoa; phylum Chordata; order Ceratodontiformes; family Protopteridae; genus Protopterus; species Protopterus annectens. The sequence continues at coordinate 984,701,959 of NC_056729.1, forward strand.
GGTGGCTGACCACCTTGGATGGGGAGGGTGTTGAAGAATCCATATTACACATGCTCCCAGATGGCAGCAGCATGACTCATGTCCTCACCCATGGGACTTTTGACACTGCTCCTTCACTGCCCCAAGGGTGGCTGTGCTGGAGGGTGGGCACCAGGGTGAAGCTGCCCCACCAGGTTGGCCAGCATGTCCTCAATCTGGCACAGCTGGCATCCATAGCTCTGATGAACCATCCTGCACACCATGACTGGCAGTTCAGCCTGGATGACAACACCCCCACTACCACCACTCCCAGGGTGTAGCTGGGCCCCGCCTCTGAGGCAGTTCCACCTGACGCTGCAGGTGGTGCAGGGGCAGTGGATGGGGCACCACCAGTCTGGGTCCCAGATGTGCTGGGACCCAGTCCCATGGCCAGTTGAGGCAAGGGAGGAAGATCACCCAGAACTGGCCTATCCTGAAGTGCTGTAGTAATGGAGGTATAGCAATAAGTATAGGTTAGCTGTGAACAAATCATTGTTAGTAATAACAGCATTGCAGAACATTGGCAATAACCCATATGATATATATATCTATATATATATATATATATATATATATATATATATATGTGTGCAGGTAGGTGAAGTGTGCGTTAGTGTCGGAGCTTGGGCTAGGGGTGGGTTAAGTGAGTTAGGGTTAGGGTGCAGGTAGGTGATGTGTGCGTTAGTGTCGGAGCTTGGGCTAGGGGTGGGTTAAGTGAGTTAGGGTTAGGGTGCAGGTAGGTGATGTGTGCGTTAGTGTCGGAGCTTGGGCTAGGGGTGGGTTAAGTGAGTTAGGGTTAGGGTGCAGGTAGGTGAAGTGTGCGATAGTGTCGGACCTTAGGGTTAGGGTTTGGGTCAGGGCTAGTGTGTATGCTATGTAGTGTCGCGTGTTGTTTACGTTCCGTGTGTCGGTGTAATGGTGTTCGGTGTTTTGCGTTGTCGGGTTTGTGTGATGTCGGTCATCTGGCGTCGGGGAGTTTTCTGTCGGGAATCGTGTCGGTAATTAGTAGTAGACCCATATATATATATATATATATATATATATATATATATATATATATATATATATATATATATATATATATATATATATATATATATATATATATATATACATATTAATGCACATTATGTGAAACACAACAGTAAATAACAGAACAGTCAGAATGGTGACAGCATGCCAGTAACAGTTATAGCATAACACCAAAAAAATAGGTAATTTAACAAGATATGTTAATATGCAACCATTATAAAACAACACAATAACAAAACAAATGTCCTAAAATACAGGTAATGTAATTTATGTTAATAGTAATCCATAACCAATGAATAACAATAGGAAATAAATGCAGATTAGGGGTGGGGAGAGAGGAAAAACAGTCCATTAGTATAATTTCTGGTTATTTCTTTCATAACAGTACTACTATCTACTCAAAGGGTCTGTGTTTTGTTTATGTGCACAGTGACTGAAAATCTCCTCTAGCTGATGTAATATGTACATAACTCTCAAGCACTTTGCATGGGACACTATGGGCCAAACAGTAATAACTGTAGGTACACAACTACATAGAACACGTACACATCAAGTGGACCTACGTATTCTGTGGGCTGATTTGTTGATATTTTATTTTATTTATTTCACATTTGTTAACTGGGTTATTCCAACTGAGTTTTCAAACAAACCCATTTTCAATGGAGACCCAAGGGGGAATGCCCCAACAAACATAAGTAAAGATAAAGTGACAATATACAAATTTTAAATAATCACAATGCAAACTAATTGTAAAAAAGAAAAGGTTATTAACTATTTGCATTGTATTGATAGTAAGCAACCCATTTTCATTGGAGACCCAAGGGGAAAGACCCCCAGCAAACATAAGCAAAGATAAACATACAGGACAAAAACTATTAAAAATAACAATACAAATACAAAATTAATTATAAAGAGAAAAACAAAAGAAAAAAATTGAACATTAAGGGTTGCAATGATAGTGGTCAAAATTTACTATATATAAGAGTAAAAACAAAAAAATAATCGTTGTTCAAAAGAAGGAAAATGTACAGACATTGATAGGAAGTGGGGGGGATAAATAGTATGGAGAATGGGAGGGAGAGAGAAAGGAGGGGGCTATAGTAGGGCTATAGTAGTGGAGCTGAGGGTTTAGGAGGTTAGTTTAAGTAAAAGTTACTAACAGAGAAAGAAAGTTACGAGATACAACAGGTTATATAGTAGGACAGACTAAGACTACATGTGGTTAAGGCAGCGGCATAATTTCAAGTTTAATAGGTCGGATTTAATCTCCTTTTTAAAACAGGGAAAGGAAATGTTGGTCCCTAATATGGAGAGGGAGTATGTTCCAATTTAGTGAGACAGAGTGTTTGTAATGTAGTTTTCCAATATTCCTTTTGGGTTTATAAACTGATCAGCAGTTCAGAGAGGCCGGGGGGGGGGGGGGGGTAGAGAGGAACATGGGAGGCGAGAGCAGGGCAGGCAGAGGGGTTGAGTATGGAAACAGTAGTGTGGAGTTGCTATTGTAGGAGAAGGTGCAGAACTTCCAGCCATGGAAGTTTGTTTAATGAAAGGCAGTAATGTCAAGAGAGTGGGTGGTTTAGAATAAATCTGGCAATGTTGTTGTATGTTTGTTCCAGTTTCTGCATTGAGGTAGTTTGGATACTAGTAAGGATGGGAGAAGCATATAAGAAGATGAGGTAAGAGAAATGTGCAGCAGTGAGGAATTATTTGTTCCTACAAAAGTAGTCCAAGTTTTTGGTGGGGTTTTTTGATGGCCTGTTATATGTGTAAGTCAAATTTTAGTCAATCATCAATTATTACCCCATGGAGTTTGATGTGTGAGGCAGGGGAGATAGTGTGCCATTTAGGAAGGAAAGAGAAAAGATGGATTTCAGGTGAGAGAGTGTCTGTGGTAGGAAGAGAAGGAGTTGAGTTTTTTTCAGGTTAAGGATTAGTTGATTCTGTCTGAGCCATTTTTCAACAGAGATAAAGGAATTCTGCATTAGTGTGTGTAGTTCAGAGATAGTATTGGAGATAGATAAGAGTACAGTCATTTGCATATTGTATTACAGATGAGAGACTGCAGAATAAATGTAGGTTGTTGGTAAAAATGCTAAAAAGGAGCGGTCCAAGGATGGAGCCATGGGGAACTCCTGTTTGAACATCAAGGAAGGGCGAGAAAGCCTGCTGCCATCTAACAGCTTGTTTTCTACCAGTAAGGTAGGATTGGAACCAGCCAAGAGTAGAGGGAGAGAGGTTTAGGTTTGAGAGTTTGTTAAGAAAGATGGGATGAGACAGTGTCAAAGGCTTTAGAAAGATCAAGGAATAGACAGGAGATGTGGAGGTTGTTGTCCCTAGCTTCTGCAACCTTTTGAGTAAAGGATAGCAAGGCAGTCGAGGCACTGTGTTTAGGGTGGAAACCATGTTGAGAAGGAGTGAGGAGATTTTCATAAATGAGATAGGACAGTAGTTGAGTATGCATACATTTTTTAAGGATCTTAGAGAGTGGTGATAGAATAGCAATTGGTCTATAGTTAGATGGTTCAATAGAGTTGCCACCTTTGTACAGAGGAGTGGTATAGAAGGATTTCCATATTTCCAGTATGGTAGATTCCTGAATGGAGTGGTTGATTAAGATAGATACAAGATATGCAATAGAGTCAGCAGCAATTTTCAGAAATTGAGGGGGGAGTTTATCAGTGGACGGAGAGCATGGTTTTAGGTTAAGAAGCAGGGATTTGATATATTTAGTAGAAACAGGTCACAAGGAAAATAGCTGAGAGACAGAGGAGCATAGAGGTTTAGGGGGAGGTGAGGGTGACACAAACGAGTTGGGATGAGCAGAGTTACCAGAGGGTAGTAGCTTAGAGATGCTGTCTTTGAAGTGTTTGTTGAGTAAGTCTGCAGTTTCTGAAGGAGTGATAGGGGAAAGGGTTAGGGATGGTATGAGAACCAGTGTGGAGCAGGGAGTTGATAGTACTCCAGAATTGTTTGGGGTAATTTGGGTGAGAGCCTTGAAATTTTGTGAAATATTTGCATTTATCCAAAATAATAAGTTTTTTACATGATTTCTGAGCTGCTTATAACCTTGGAGAAAGGTGGCAGTTTGTGTGGTTTGCCATTTTTCCATAGAGTATCTCTTTCATGCATCACAGCATGAGTAGCTTTGGAGAGCCAGGGTGCAAAATTAGATTTGATTCTGATTTTGCAGGTTGGGGCAAGAGAGTTTAGGACATCAAGGAAAATGTGGTCGAATTTAGTAGCAGCATCATTGAGCAGGAGAGTTTTTAGGAAAGACCAGTTGATGGAAGAGGGTCCATAGTTAAAGGTTTCAGGGGAAAAGATAGTCAGTTTCCTACAATCTCTGTAGAGAGAAAAATAACAATAAATAATAAATAGAGCCCAATAGCAGTGACTGCAGGGGACATCCGCATAGGATGTATTAATTAACTGCAGCAACTTTTAATAGACACTCCAGGCATACAGACATACCGGGGATTATACATTTTATTTCTGACTGAACATTGCTGATCAACATATTCTTGCAAATGATTTTAACATTCTGTGACATCTAAGCACAAAATTATATACTCACATATGGGGTACCTCACCCATTTACCTGCAGTTCCTGTGGAGAGAGAAATTGCAAGCATTATGGGACTGCTGCTGTAATATGTACTACTACATACCACTGGATTTGACTATTTGTGGCAAAATGAACTGTATACAAAGCATTTAAGAAACTGACCTACTGAGGTACTGCTGATTACTGACTGACTGATATTTGCCTAGAGCTCATCTAGAACCATAATACAAACTGGTAGTACTACTACAGTGTTATACTAGACAGCAGTGACAGTAGAACACACGTGCATGAAATACAAGCATAATGCAGATAGTAGGTAAGCTATATTTCAGTATCAAATCTGTGAAGTCAACAAACAATATCAGCTCATGGAGTGGGCTACCTCACCCATATACCTTTATTACCTCATATCTGTGGATAACAGAGTATTGTATGGCCAATATTGGCCTAGAGACAGCCTTGAACAGTACTTATATAGGTTCATAGGTTCATAGGTTCATACTAGGCTATCTGCCCGAGGGCATTTACAAGCCTAGCCCATCGTTTTGTGGCTTACGCCACCCCTTTAGTATGGGGAACTATACCCATTATTTTGCTGTGCCTCTGTCGAGCAGTGACACTGAGGTAATCCCTGGGGTATATCTGCGATCTCCCATCCATTGGTCAAGATTTCTCTTGAACAAGGCCAGCGAGGTGCTCTGCCTCACATATACCGGAATTTTGTTCCACAGCATAGGGAGTCTTTGGGTGATGAATCTATCCCTCCAGCACATCCTATTAATAGCCGTGTCGAGGTTTAAGTCTCCCACCCTTGTGACTCTGATGGATCTAGATTTTTTGAGGTGAAGCATATTCATCAAATCTGGGTTTGACATGGCCTTGTATGTTAGGCAAAGGTCACCTCTGAGCAAGCGGTAAGCGACTGAATAGAGCTGGAGTTCTTTCAGTCGGGTGGCATAGGACAGATTTTTGAGACCCTTTATCCTTTTGGTGAGGAACTTTTGTGGCCTCTCCAGCTGCTGCAAGTGTCGGGTCAGATACATTCCGAATGGGGCATTGTACTCAATCATTGGTCTGATGAGTGATGAGTAAAGGGAGACCATGACCTCCCTTGATCTAGATGAGAATCCCTTCATGATAAGGTGGGCAATGTAGAAGGTCTTCCTAACTACTTTAGCTACATGGGTGTCGAATGACAGACTACTATCAACCTGGGTCCCCAGGTCTCTGATGTCTTCTTCTGTGCTCAGTGGATTGCCACCTATTTGGTAGCTAGGGGTAACCTTGTTTTTCCCTAAGGGTATGACTATGCATTTTTTGGCATTTAACTTTAGGCCATGGTTCTGGCACCAGTTATCCGTTTCTGTAAGACCCTTCTGAAGGATATCTGTGTCAGATGTGTTTTCTACTATGGCGCCCAGTTTGCAGTCATCTGCAAACTTTGTCAGCTCATAACCCTCCTGCGTTTGCTTGTACTTGGAAAAGTAGATGCCAAACAAGAGTGGGCCCAGGACTGAGCCCTGTGGGACACCACTTGTGACAGGCTTTGAGTCTGACATGGCACCAGCAACTCTGACCCTGTGGGTTCTGTCACTCAGCCAGTTTGCAACCCATCTTGTGATGTATGGGTTAACATTTAAGCTGATGAGTTTTTCAATGATACCCGAGTGGGGTATTGTATCGAAGGCCTTCGCCAGATCGAGGTAGGCTGTATGGACTGCCTTTCCCTCGTCAATGGCTTTGGTGACTGTTTCGAAAAAGTCAACCAAGTTTAAAAGGCATGATCTGCCTTTGACAAAGCCAAACTGTGTTGGATCCAAAGTCTGCAAATTCCCTATGTCTTTATTTATGAGGTCCATTATGATCCTCTCCATGGCTTTGCAGATAAGGCTTGTCAAGCTAATGGGCCGGTAATTTCCAGGGTCGGTGGAGGCACCGCCTTTGTGAAGTGGGACCACAGTTGCAGTGCGCCACTCCCTGGGTACGTATCCGGAGGTAAGACTTTGATTAAACAGCTGTCCTAGCTGTGGGTTTAATTCCTCATTGAGTTCGTGGAGCACACAGCCGGGGACACCATCTGGTCCCATGGATGCTGTGTTTTTTGCTTTGGAGAGAGCAGTTCTCACTTGGGCGTTGGAAATTTTTGGGGGGCTGCAATCATTTGGTATAGATATCTCTCCTTTTGGGGGGGGGGAGAAGTTTGCACTGAACCTGTCAGCCAGTATGTTGGCAATGTCTGTAGGATCAGTAATCTTCACATCATTTTGAACTAGTTCTGAGCATATCTGGGAGTTTCCTCCCAGGTTTCTAACATAGCTAAAGAAGGCCTTATGATTGTCTTTTGAGTCTTTAGCTATTTTTCTCTCAAAATTTGCTTTGGATGATTTTATGAGAGCTCTTAGTTTTTTACTTATAGTGATCAAGGGTGTCTTACCTTTTAAGGATTTTGCTCTATCTTGTAGTAGCTTCCTCCTTTTGTTGTAGAGTTTGTTTATGGCTGGGGTCCACCAGACTGGACGCTTGCCTTTGGTACAAAGAGTCTTTGTTTTGCTTGGGATTGCCTTATCCATGCAATCCTGCAGGTGCTGGTAGAAGGCATTTGTAAGTGATTCAGCGGCTTGAGTACTGTTTTCCGCCAGCTCGGGGGCCTTAAAGGAGATCACACTAGTCTTTAGAAGTGTGAAGTCGGTTTCGAGAAGTTCTTTACTGTGGTCTTTTTATTTCAGGTGGGGTGGGATGAGGACCTCCAGCGAGATTAGTTTGTGATCTGATCTCACCAGTGAGGGGTATACTTCCGGTGTTGAACATTGTGCTCCCATGTTCGTGATGATGAGATCAAGTATGTTATCTCCTCTTGTGGGGATGGTGACTAGTTGCTCCATGGCATTTGAGTTTATGAATTCCAGGAACTTTTGGGCTAGGGTGTTTGGGCTTGAGTAGTGTTCCCAGTCTATATTAGGGTAATTGAAGTCACCTAGTATGATGGTGTTTGGTGATACATTTATCCCTCTAGTGTTTTCAGGAAGGCCATGTGGGGTTCCTGAGTTTGTGAGGGTGGCCTGTAACATGCTACAATTTGCAGAGCAGTCTTGCCTATAGTTAATTGCACCTGGATGGTCTCCGATGCATCGTGCGTTGCCACCAGTCTTGAGGTGTGGGTGTCCTTGATGAATATGGATACCCCTCCTTTCTTGGTATTGTCCGGATTTTGGGGCGGAACGCATGGTATGAGGTAAAACCTGATAGTGCTGGGGTGCTCTCAGGAGCCTTGAACCAGGTTTCTGTCACAGCACAGACATCGATGTTCTCCATACTGAGAAGGGCCTCGAGTGCGTGCATTTTGAGATTTAGACTTCTGGCATTGAGCAGCATTACCCTTAGTTTTTTCCTTTTTGTGTTCTAGGGTGGTAGGTTTAGAATTTGAGCCTTGCCTAAAAAGGCACTATGGGGGTGGCAAGAGCCTTTGCCAATATCCGAATCCCAGGGTGACAGGTGCAAGCCGTCCCTTGCGAAGCAGCGTGGCTTGTCCAGCATGTCATCCCAGGCAGACAGACACTGGATCCCCTTTGAATGACACCAGAAGTTAAGCCAATTGTTAAAGCTGATCATCTTATCTCTGTATTGTGGCATCATTCTTGGTGAAGGTAGGATACTGCTCAAGGTCAGGGTCATACCTGCCTGGGCTACATAATCAGAGAGCTCCTCAATGTCTCTTTTCATGTAGTCCAAGGAGGTACGTCTCAGGTCGTTTACACCAGCGTGGACAATGACTGAGTCATATTTGTACCTGCTGTTGAGAGACCTGAGTGCTTGCGTTATGTGGCGGATTCTAGCGCCCGACAGGCAGCTTACTGTGACCTTCTCCTTACTCAGTCTGGTGAGCGGGACGTCAGTGTGTCTGACTATGGAGTCACCAATGACTAGTGTGTCTGGCATTGTGTTTGGCCTTAAGGGCTGTGACTGTTTGACACTCTGACTGTGAGGTCTATGTGTTGCAGGTGTTGTGTTCTGAGGTGGTGGTTGTTTGGGTGTCTGCTTTGGTGGCCTCTTCTGTTTTGGTAGATTTTTGATCAGAGCCTCCAAGTATGTCTTTGTGTGTTTATGTGTATGATTTGAGGTTGTGATGGTACTATGTGAGACTGGGTCTATAGTGTGTGTGGTAACCTTCTCCTCCTGACTGGTCTTGCCAGTCCTATGTTGAGAGAGCTCAGCCTCCAGTTTGGCCGTATAGTTGCATCTCTCACATGTATTTGTGTTTTGTGGAAGGAGGAGAGGGTTGTCTGTGTACATGAGGCAATTGTAACATTGCCTCAATATTCCCAGGTTCACCAGTTGAGCAGGAGAGGACACTAGCAACTGATCCCTCGACATGCTAGAAGGACTAGACAAAAATACTTTGAAAGAGATTCTGGGGGGACGTGGGTGACCGAGAAATGGGGGTTTGGCTTTTTGGGGTGCTATCTATAAGAGTGCCGTATCAAGGAAATAAGTGCTGTAGGACCAAATGCTAGGTTAAAAAGATATAGAATAGTCTACTTGGAGTCAAGTAGAGATGATCTTATTAGTTAAAGGATACGCTGATTAGATCAGTAGTATAGCTTGAGGAAGGTAGTTTTAAGGGAAAATTAGAAGAGTGGACTTTAGGTAGCCCGAATAGTTTAAACCTGCTTAACCGGCGCTGCCCTAGTGCGCGACGACGGCAATTCCGCGCTAAATCGCGCTAACGCGCGTATACCGCGTTTTATAGCAGGGGGCTGAAATGAGCTAGGAATTGGCCCAAAACGACCAATGGGCTACTAGTTTCTGGCTGAAACCTTACCAAAACAGACAGAAAGGTCGCTCAGTGCTGTTAACCAATACAATTTGCAGCCATTTCATTTGCATTCTGCAGCTATTACAGTGTTATACTTGACTGCAGCACTTTACCTTACAGCCTCAATGCATACAGCTCTACTGCAATGGTTATGACAACACAATCCTGATGTACACCATTTTGCTAGGTGTTATTGGTATTGTTTTATGTTTTATTGCACTACATTTGGCATTATTCATTCATTGCAATACAGCTTTAATTCTACATTTATTCCACTACAAACATTATTGTATATCCTTTAATGCAGTTATTGGTATTGTTTCATGTTTTTATTGCAGTACAGTTGACATTATTCATTTATTGCAGTATCAGCTCTAATTTCATATTTAGTGCTCTACAAACTTTACTGTATATACTGTAATGCAGATATTGGTATTGTTTCATGTTTTTATTGCAATACAGTTGGCCATTTTTCATTTATTGCACTACAGCTCTAAGTTCACCATTCATTACACTAAGTACTGTACTGTATATACATTATTGTGGTTGACAATTTACTCTTTCTTGCTTATTTCACAACAGTTAGCATAATACAGCCGTACTCACCACACTCACAATGCAACCTGGCCAAGTGCCCTGCATGTGATTCGACATTGTGAGCCCTCTCAGTTGCAGCTGTTGGGACAGAAGCACACCATTATGCATAGCAGTTTTGCAGACAGTCAGAGTGCATATTGTTAAAACAGAGGAAATAATACTTACCTACTTGTAGGGCATTCCCTGCCCTCGCTTCTTGGGAGTCCACTCTTCCATCTTTTCAGGTCATCATGGTGATGATGACACTGCTTAACTGTGCAGGAGATACCAGTGAGACTGGTTTTGTTCTCTCACCATTCGGTCCCAGGCCTCTGCCTTATACTACGAGACATGGAAACTGCCCTGCAGCAGCCTGTCCACATGGTTTTGTACATGGAGACCAACCATGACCCTGGACTCCAGAATGCACCAAAGCTGCACCCGAAAACATGCACCTTCACCACGACCAGCCATTGTATACAATCAGTGATAGAACTCCTACCCAAGTAGGTGAATGCTCAGAGAACTGGAAATCCCTGCTTTGAATGCCTATTAGGCACAAGTGGTGTACCTTCAAACCGATCGGCACCCTCTCTTAAGTTACACAACCTCTCTGGGAGCTGTCCATCAGGGAATGTGGTCTACGGTTAATGCATGCTTTGAGCATACCAGTTCAGGTTCTGGTACCATAGAGAAATGCTCCTCAGGAGATCTGTGATGGAAGCTACCTAGTCTGAAACACAAATGTCTGCCATTATTTAGTGATTCAGTGATTTTTCAGAACACCATAACTTGTACGAGGAAGAAATCACCAAATATAATGCAAAATGTAACACATTTGAGAGACATGGCTCTCTCTTTTTCACACACACACACACACACACACACACACACACACACACACACACACACACACACACACACACACACACACACACACACACACAAGTGCACTTATGTGTAAACACATCTGCACACCTCTTAACTCTATGAGTGACAAAGCCAAACAATAATGGTGGACAAAAGCCCCAAATAAGGAACAGAATACTGATTTTATATTCTAGAAAACTTGCTAGAGTAACAGTTTGCCACTTGCCTGAATTTTATGAAGGTCATTAAATCTAAACTTCAAATGTATGTCATTATTTTTTGTTCAGTGATTTATTAGAATGCCACTACTTTTACAAGGAAAAAAATCAGAAATATACTGGAAAATAAGACATATGCAAGTACTTAATCAGTGCATATCACTTACTGAGATCACTTCTAAAGACGCTCCTGATCATCTGCTTCTTTGGCTTATTTAGGGTCATTCCCAAAGTGCTGGTACATAAATATTACAGCATTAACTTGCCTTTTGGCTGTAAACAGAAAAAGAACCTTGGTCCCTTCTGAGATGGCGCATCACATAAACGGCCTGTAAAGTATTGACATTTGACATCTCTCCTTCTCATACATGCCTTTATGAAAAATAGGAATTGATGAATATTACGTCCAAGTACAGACAAAGGTAAATAATTTTTTTTTTATTATTTAACTTCACAAGAAACATGCACATTATATGCTTTTTTATTTTACTGTTGCCACCCTCCTTGTGATCACCAAGGTACAATGGGCATTTACACTAGGACTACTTTTTGTTCTTTGTGAAGGCAAGAAAACATATTTTTTCTGTATAAAAGAAATGTCAATGGCACTATTTTACAGTGTAATAGCAGCGATATACAAGTGTTTTATGAAGCGACCACACTTTTGCATAGCTAGTAATTTCTAAAACTCATTTACTGACATTTATAGTGAAGAGTACTTAGAAGCATTAAACTTGTGATAGGCATGCTTGCAGTCATTCCTCCTTAGCCTGTTTGTCACAAAAAATGTCTTTGATCCTGAAGGAAAAATATTCTCAAGACAGCTGGATACAGTAGCTCAAATCTAACAATTCTCTCTAGACACTCCCTGACTGCTTGGATAAAGTTGTTTCTCTTCTGAGTGGTGCACAGTGAGTAATAATTTTCCATAGACAATCTCCAGTGTTTAATACATTTCCTCTCTGCCACAGTTTTATGAGGATCATATGTTTCTTCTGCTATGATTGCATCTTTACTACTATAGATCTTCGCCGCTTTCCCATAGTCAGGTATGGAGTCTGAGTGTATTGAGTGCATTGCTCCTGGTTTGTTTCAATTAAGTACAGTGTTTTGGAGATTTCAGTGTTACACACTCCAGTCACAAGTGGATCCTGAAAAGTTTGTACACTCTGTTGGTGCCTTTGAATATTCCTGGCAGCCTTAGATTTGGTATATGTAAATTGGGGTGGCATGGGAGGCTTTCCTCCTACATTGTGGTGTGTGTGTGTGTGTGTGGGGCTTGCCCCATCTTAAAAAAACTGTTTTACAGGAGGAAAGTGATACACATCATTTGCAGTTCTCCTGTGTTTTCTGTCCATTTTCCCTGCATTTTGAGACTCTTAATGAGTCTCAGCATTTTAATAGAAAGCCAATTAATTACTCTGCCCTACTAAAAAAAAAAAAAAAGAAACCTTTCTTAGATGCAGCCTTAACATTATTCAGCAACTACATAACATTTCAGATTAAAATGCCATGTCAGTTCCTTCTTTTGTTAGATTACCACAAGGTTTAGTTTTTAGCTCCAAGTTACTTTCTTTACTTATTAATAACCTAACCATATGATCAGCCAAACATAAATTGTTTGCTTTATGCTGATGACTCTGATTCACTCGGTGCCATCAAATCTGCCAAAACATTGGAAAAACCATTGCAAAGTGATTTCTGCCCATAACTGGATATGAAGCAATAAACATAATAGCCTTCAACAACTGCAGTAGTAATGTTTGAGACTGCCAAATCCTTTGTTTCTAATACAGGGTATTTTACAGAAGATGATTATACTGATGATTTACTTCCAGTAATTTAGACCCAAATGCATCTCAAAATTTAATTTTCACACATACAACACACACACACAAACATATGCATGTATATATCTTGGACAAAGTTCTAAACTTGATTACATATAGCTGCCAGTACAATTCCTGAATTTTTTCAAGTTAGAAACAAGCAAGACTGTTCTGTAAAGATGATAGGATTGCAACATGCTTTATTATCACATTCAGTTAACCACATAACACTGTTCCACACCAAATAACTGAGTTCACTTCATTCAATTACACAAGGAACACACTCTTCCAACACTTCAGGAAGCCAGATGGCTTTTAGTAACAAAAAGAATAGCCTTTCTGTTCAACTTTTTTTTTAACTTTCAAACTGCTCAGCAGTGAATACTGTCCATCTCTAACAAGCAACTAAAACTAAGAACTGCCTCATTTCTTTGTCCATCGCTGAATAAGCATTCTCTGTGATAGCACCAGATAACAGCAACATTATTTCTTATGACATCTGTAAGTGGCTGGCAGTTGTCAAAGAGGGTCAAAACTCTGAGCTATAATTCCTATGGTGCATTTCTTGATTCATTCAGGTTACATATGTTTACGGGGTCTATATTATAACATCGAAGTGTCAAAACTTTGAATGTTATAACATCGAACCGCAAACCTCGAAGACTGACAATATCAAAGCCGAGGAACATCTAATTCTTTCCCAGGGAAAGAATTTGGTGGGCCATTTCCGCAGCTTCGCTATTTCCTCCACTGTGGTGCGATCTCAGAGTTGGTATATATAGGTAGGGGGGTGTGGGGGGCACAGCCCCCCCTGTTGGGGGGTGTGGGGAATGAAATCCCCCACATTAGAAATAGTTTGTAGTGTTTGTGTGTTTTGTACTGGAACAGCGATTTTTTTCCCAGGGAAAAAAATCGCTGTTCTCAGTCTTTGGGGTTTTCAGCTTTCGTTGTTTTGGGTTCGATGTTATAACATTCAAAGTTTTGACACTTCGATGTTACAATATAGACCTTGTTTATGTACTGTACTGTCTGTGTGTCCATTTGGGCTTACCTGTTTAACAAATGGGTATTATTAAAGTGCAATGACAACCTTTTATTCTAAAGAGTGCTAAATGAAATTTCAAGATCATCCCTAATATCCATCTACACTAAAATCATTACAGTAATGGCTCTTATCACAAATTCATTATCTGATTAGGATACCCATAAGGAATTATACAACTACATTATACAAACTTCTGGTAATTGATGTGTTACAACATATGCTGCATGATGCTATGATGCTTCATTTGTAGGGAGTGTTATATTTTGCATTGTGTGCATTTATCTGAATTGTGGCAAATATATTTATCGGTTTATTTTCGCAAATTACAAACAAAATCTTTTACATTAATTTTTATTGCACAGCTCTTCTGTTACTGCTATTCATCTTGTCTTCATCTGTTGACCCACCTCATGACTGACAATTATCGTTAAAGCTGATCATTTACTGAATTAGCAGAGAATTATCTGTCTGGCTGTTCCAGTGGGTATCGTAAGTAGAGGAGCACTGGGAATGTTTATAAATAGGTGCCAGGCTGAGAAGATCGCCAGTTTGGTAAAGTAGCATTGTGGTTGAAGGCATGAGGGCTTCTGACTATACACTGACCTTGCAGGATGTCCTGCACCATGGACAGCAGCAGCCAGGTAATGGTGATCAGGAGGAGGAAGGTGTAGGGGAACACTGACAGTTGGAAGAGTAGTCCTTCGCTGAATTTTTACAGGCTTTGTCAGAAAATGGAAGAGGGAAGATGTTTGATATATTTTAGGTGAATGGTTTAGCCGCACACCAGCAGCAGCAGTAATACAATAGAGGGAAGGAGCTCAAGGTCCTGCATTCATTACTATGTGCTACAAGAGATTTTCCACTGCTACTCCTTGGACGAAAACCAAATCATTGGCAAATGGGGTCAGGTAATTGACCCCCCTCCATGCACATGCATAGCCATTACAGTATCCCATTACTTGTGTCACTCTTCCCATTTACCATAAACAATGTTCACACCTATCAGGGTGCATACTATTTTTTTCTCTACTTTACAATGATTACAGAGATTTGAATTTAATTTAAAACATTAATTACAAATTTTGTAACACAAGCACAGGTGGCAATTTGCAAAACACATTGAAAACAGGCTTATTATGAACAACATCAAACTTCACTTCTTTGGATACTCACACTCATTGAACATGCATCTGCCCAATAGCAGATTAAGTGTACCTCGGGACCTGGGCTATATTCAAACCATGGGCCCCCCCTGCACACATTTTTAGGAGTATGCATGTGTTCTTTGATTAACCTTCCTGATAGTTTTAAATTATATTTTTTGTTTAATACAGTGGCATTTGTTTCAATGTGTATTAAAATTGTAGTCTTGAACATTTTTTTCCATTATGCAACAAAAGGAAATGTACGAACTAATATAGTTTTTTCCATTTACCCCTTTGATGACTAGGTTAGCCCCATTAAGCTAGTAGCCTCTTTTCAGTGGAGACCAGAGGTGGTATTTAAACTACTAGGGGAAATTTAGCTTTCAAGCAACTTCCTCTGCTCTTTTTATTAGGTGCTGTGGGATCTTTCATATCTACCTGAATGACCATCAACTCAAGCAGGTGGGAACTTAGTTTAACAGCTCATCCAAAGATGACACATTTAGTAGTGTAGCAATCCCTCAACCAGGTGTGAGAATAGAACCCATTATGCACCAAGGATCAGCATGTTACCTGTTGCATCACAGACATTGATATGAAAAATAATGATAAAAGTACCCATTTCAAGATATTTTTTTAACATAAATGGTCACTCAAACTGATGTCATTATAGTCCATCAATATCCATACTTAATAATTATGGTGACTTTGTTGACTGTATACATGTAGCTTCTTATTGTGACAAACATGGCACAGTAAAGTGTTCTGATTTGCTTAATGAAAGGCACACTAGTCCTCCAAAGACAAATAATTTACTTTTTAATTTTATCAGCTAAGCAGGGTCAGTCATTTTTATCCACAGGCATCCCTAAAACCCAGGAATTATAGCTAAATTGTTGACTGCATCTTTCTCAGAAGTTCTGTGTCAAAAAATGAATTACAATAATAATGATCAATCATATAGTTTACATTTGTTTTTCACAGACACCCAGCAGCCAAAGTATTTCAACTTAATTCACACACAGACACACACACACACACACACACACACACACACACACACACACACACACACACACACACACACACACACACACGCACACACACACACACGCCCACACACAGATCTCTATACCTGTGAGCTAGGTTTTGTCCTGTTCCCATAATGTTGTTCATTGCACATGATCTGGTCCAGATAAATGTGCTGGAAAAGCAAAACTTCACTCCAAATGATGTTTTGCAGCAGCAAAAAAGACTGAGACTGTGCTTTTGATTTGAGTTCCTGAAAGTCCATCTGATTGGCTCACAATCTAAACCAATGAAGAGAGACTTGTTGATGTCATATGGATACTAAGACTGGTTGATGTTGCTTACACAGTGAGAGAAGTATTTTTTTTTTTTTTTTTTTTTTTAATGGCCAGGGTGCGACTCTCCCAGATGACACCAGGCCCTAGACAACTCCCCAAGTTACATGTGCTGGATTTTGCCCTGCTTTGTAAAGGACCTACCATTGGTATCTAGCCAGGTCACTCAGCTACCTGAGGTACCTCCTATTGGCTATCATCTCCTCTTATACTTCAGCCAACATGGTCCACATTCTAGTGGCTGTAAAGCATAAGATCTTAAGGGGCAATTTTGTTGATGTTTTCAATTTATTAGAGCCAAAGGGTTATGAATGCAGAGGTAGTGGAAGCTAAAGATGTTGAAGCAACTTTGACAGCTTTGGGATGTAGGCAGGCTAATCTGTCATGAGTTTGTACTGCACCAGCTGGCAGATGGAATGTGTGTACTTTATGACTGTTATTTTAGAGAAAGAACTCTACCAGGCCATCCCTTTGTTAACATAATACCTTACTGCTAGGAAGGATTACTGTTTCAGACTAGGGATGACTTGTTTTCATTATGATCAGAAGTTTTGTAAATTATAAGCTGGCAATGAGGAGTTAAGGTGGGATAAACCTGACATATACATAATTGGTTATGTATGATGTTAGACAATCCCAGTCTTCCCCCTGTTTCACCAACAGACAATGGTATGGGCAAATAAAATCAAAGTATTTCTCAACATTTAGCCAGGCTCATTGAAGCAGGCCAACCTAGGAAGGTGGAAGGGGTGATATTGGCTGATACACTTGAGCAAGTATCCCAGAATTCAGGCTGGGCTTGGGAGTGTCAAGGAGACCCTTAAGCCAGAGGCCTACAGCATATGTAGCCAAAACCACTCCCCTATTAAGGGGCGGGTATTGTCTTTATTGCTTCACACTTCCAAATCAAGTAGACATGAAAGAACTCATGTAAAGTCTTACATCTGATTTATCACTGAATTCATCTGCTTCCTCTTATTCTCCTATCTTTAATAACTTGAGGTCAACACTAGGCAAAGAACTGGTTCTAAAAGACAATGAAATACTTGCAGGTCAGATTTGTGGCCCTTTTCAATCTCCTCCTTTTGCTTCCCTTAGGATATCTCTCTGGGTTTAGTGCCCAAGGAAAAGGCTTGGGAGAACAGGATGATACATCATTTGTCATTTTCTCTGGTACACTGATCAATGATGAAATTGTGGGACCAGATTCCAAGGTATACTATGCATCTCTGTATGCTGTTGCTAAAGTTATTAAGAAACTTAATGATCCATGATTATGCAAGTTTGACATGGAGTCTACTTTTTGGCTACTTCTAGTGCAGATGGAAGATTGAGCCTTTCTATGCATGTTTTTGAGGGGTTCTGTTAATTTGACACCACCCTGCCAGTGGGTTGACCTGTAGCCTGCACAACTTTTGATAATAATAGGAAGCTGCTGTCTACTACCTGGATGATTTCCTGATAGTGGAAGAAGGGGCAATGGGAGTGGAACAGGAAATGAGGGCTTTTGTTACCTTACAAAGAGTTAAGAGTCCCTTTGCTGACAGAAAAGTGGTTAAGTTCTACGAAAGCCTAGTTGTTTCTGGGATTGGAGTAGGTGCACCAGCCTCTGTTTTCTGGTTGCCTGCTGACAAATTCATGCTTTTGAAGCATACCATAAAGACTTACACAAAAGAGGAAAGTATAGATCAAGGAAACCGTGAAGCTTTTGGGCCTGTCTAATTTTTGTTGCAGGGGTTTCACAGTGTGAATTGCTAACTTGTTGGGAGCAGGTAGACAAAAGCACCACTAGGTGAGGGTTACCAGCCATGTTAGAGATGGTCTTTTTATATGGAATGTGTACTTGTTGAACTATAGCAGGATTTCCCTTTGGCATGAAGGCTCACTTTCTGCTCATTCCCTGCAATTATACTTCGATACTGCAGACAGTTCGGTCATGGGGGCCTTTTGCCAGTGCAGATGGTTTATTGAACCATGAATAGACTCTTACTCACAGGAGTGCAAGACAGGCATGAGATTTCTGAAGATTATGCATATCTGGGTTGCACTGATAATGAGAAAGGATCTGATAACCAGTCATAAGATCATTTTTCATTCAGACAACTAGACATCTGTCCATGTCCTTTCCAAGAAGTCATCAAAGCTACGTGGCTTCAGACAGTGCTGAGGGCCTAGGTTTTGTACAGTTAAATAACTAAGTTATTTTTCAAAAGTGGATATATTTGCAGATTGATTTGTGCTGCTGTTTGGCTCCTGGGGCCATAGGAGTATCCAGGGTCATCATTCCATGCATATGGTTGATTAGAAAAAAAAAATTTCCTGCTGGTTTGCAAGTCATGGGCAGATAGCATGAAAACACATACATATCTACTTTCCAGGCTTTCCAGAAGTTTTGTTATGGACTTCTATACCTTGAGGTCACATGACCTCCCTGTCTGGTGGCTGAGTTTGTCTTGTACAGGCGATGGAAAAGAGACAATAAGGACCATTCACATTTATCTTGCAGCTCTTAATATCAAGGACAATGTGTTGAGTGTTCTAGGTTCCACAATATCTAGGCTGATAAGCAGAATATTGAAGGGATGGGAAAAGGTATTAGACAAGCTAAAAGGCTACAGGAGCCCCATAGGAAAATCAATGCTGCAAGACATCCTAGCAGGCACCCACAGTAGTTCTGATAGTTATGGGTTTTATTTTTTTCAACCCTGTTTTATTGCTTGCACTGGGGGTGTTTAGAGTGAAGGGACTACTTTTGTCCTTTTTTTGTCAGCAAAGAGCTGCCACTTATGATTCTATATCAATCTGGGGGCACAGTTCCAAAACTGATCAGATGGGCATGGGTAAAGAGGTGATTTTAGATTAATGCTTTTTCCCAGTTTTATGCCCAGTTTGTTGGTTCCATGTGTTGTGGGATATCCCTCTCCCTATCATTCCACAAGGTTTAGTCATTAGACTTCCCACAGTTCAAGCTACCACACATGAGGATTTAGAAGCTTGCTTGCAAAAGGATTTAAGTTACCTTTAGTTACCTTTGATGGGATACTCATTCCATTTCTTCAAAATAGGAAGGGCATCTGATTTGCCTAAGGTGGTACAGTTTTTGGCCCACTTGTGCAACCATGAGTCTGGATCTTATAAAACTGGAAATAGTGTGGAAAGGTGTTCTTGATTTAAGCATTTGAAATCTGATGGCAATAGCGGAAGGCCTGATGCATCATATTCAGGCTCCATATATTATGGTGTTCCATGCTGTAGGGAATTATTTGGGTGTCATTCCTAAGAGGCAAATATTATGCATCATACTTTGTGAATAGCCAAAGCTGAGAAGCCTGTTTACCAACCCAGTTATCACATGGTTATAAATCATTCCTAGACTGTAATGATGGTAGGTGTTTTTTCCAGCTGCTATTGTAACATCCAGGAAATTTATTAATCACAGAGTAGCTACAGTTGCTCCTTTGTTAAAGTGTCAGCATTACTGAACATTAGCAGATTGTTGATTTGAGACCTCAAATGCGGTTTGCACCTGACATAATTAATTTGTCAACATATGTTTTAGATTTGTTCAGTGTAAATTTAGCACTGTTAGTTCAGTCCCTTTGTGGTCAGTTTGTCATATGAATAAAAAAATAATAATAATAATAATAATAATAATAATAATAATAATAATAATAATAATAATAATATCAAGCAGGAAAGCTAATACAGTATATTTGAACAAGTATTTACACTACTTTATATAATGACATATTTGTTTCATTACTGCCTCGGTTCAATGAAAGTTTTGTTAATTAATTACACAGATATTAGATGTTGAATATAGATATGTAATTTGTCGTATATGGCTTTGTGTGTTGACTTACAGCCAGGAACCTGGGAAGGGGGGCAGGCTATGGTCAGTGTCATGGATGGTCGTGGGTTGACCTTACCCTCCTTCACTCCCGACTGACTTTCTGATCCATCTGGTTAATGGCAAGTGAGCAGTGCACCACAGTGGTCAATACTTTGTTGCTAGAAGCCTGTTGGTGTCAGCACAGATAAGCATGCCTGGGAAATGTTAGTGGATAGTACCCAACACTGTGCCATCTACCCAGGGTATTAGATATGTTTTACATTGTTGGATGGTACTTCAAATAGTAACTACCATTCCTATGAAGTAAGCTCCCCATTACAGCAATATAAATCTATTCAGTACACACACACACACACACACACACACACACACACACACACACACACACATGCACATACATACATATATATATATATATATATATATATATATATATATATATATATATATATATGCACTTGTACAAATCTTAACCCTTAATACTTCACATAGTTTACATTTTTACATTGAATTCTATATATCAATTTTACTGTTTTATACTGATAATTCTTTAGCAATATTAAAATGAAGACTGAAACAACAAGCAGCAATGTTCTGAGTTACTCTGACCCTAAGGATAAAACTAATATACTGACAGGACAAATTTAGTACAGTCATTTCAAGTACTATTTAAAAACTTCAGCAACGTTCTGCATACCTTTCCTTCTTGTAATTATTTTCAAGGCCAAGATAACAAATCCATAGGACCAAACAATGTACATGATTCTTTAATAAAACAGTGTCAAATAAACATTGCCTTTAGCCTTTCCTAAACCACTTTAAACTAAGCCTCTCCACAGTCTATGGTGTGCCAGCTGTGAGGGAGAAACACACATAGTAATCCAGGCAAACAGTGTTCAGTTAGCAGCTCAGGTGCATGATGCAGTTGCCATAAGGAGAGGCAAATTAATGGACATGCCTGCTCACCTCTCTCAAGGCGGTGGGAGTGGTGCATTCCAGGGCTGAAAGCATAATTTCCCTATGGAGACTGCAGTGCTTAGCTGTGAATGGACAAGGACTGCCCTGCCAGTTTATGTATCTTCATAAGTAAGGCACACATGGACTAGGAAACATTTCATGCCCCACTTCAAGAAGTGCTATCTGGAGATGTGTTGAAAAAGGAGAGCTTAATGGTGCATTACTCCACCCACTGTACTTGAAGTTGGCTAACTCCCTCCATTTGTTTCTCATCAGAGCAGAAAGGAATAAGCTAATAAGGATCCCTCATCATGAAAAAAATGGATCCTAGGACTCTCACCTAACTGGGTTAAGGCAGAAGAACTATAAGACAGATACAGGACAGCATCAAAAACAAAGGAAAAATAAGCTACTCTACAGGTTATGCTGCTGAATCTTGTAAAATGGCTGTCATGATACTCCTACATGAGGTTGGAATTATTTCAGTCCAAGTATAATATGTAAGGTTGTGGAATACATTGTATTAGGCTTATTAAATACTGATCTTAAAATGCTATTGTTCTAGAACATTATCAATCTGTTTTTCTCCAGGATGGGTTATACTTATTAAATTTAATTAACATAATTGAGAAAGACACATAAGCTGTTGACCGAAGTTATGTAGTTTACAGAGAATAATTTGATCTGGCCAAAACCTTAAGCATCATTACCCATTTAGGGGTTATAAATTGGATCAAAGCCATAAGCACTGAAATTTATATTCTCAGCTAGACAGAAATTCCTAGAACTACGCAATAGAGTCAAAAAGCTAATAAAACAGGACAAATCCCAATACTACCAGTCTGCCCTAGTCTCCTCACAACACAGCCCCAAACAATTCTGGTCCTCCATAAACTCCATCCTCCACCCAGGTAAAGTCAGTACCCCTCCTCCTAACATCTCTCACTCCTCAGAAAATATTGCTACCTCATTCAACTCACACTTCACCCAAACCATACTATCACTAGATAAACAACACAACCCCCCTCCCCTCCAACCCACACCTTCAACTAGTAATCTCCCCACTGCCTTGTCTTTTTCTCCTGTACCTACCTCCAACATAAAAAAACTCTTAACTAAACTTAAACCCACCAAATTAACAGCAGACAGCCTCCCAAGTGAATACCTACAAATCGCAGCTGATGCTCTGGCCTACCCAGTATCCATCTTGATTAACCGATCTCTGTCAGAAAGTTACGTTCCCACACTGTGGAAAGTATCACATATAATTCCCTTCCACAAAGGCGGACCCTCCACAGAACTAAACAATTACCACCCCATAGCTATTCTCCCTCCACTCCCCAAAATACTAGAGAGATGCATACACTCTCAGGTCTCAGACTACCTCCTTACTAACAACCTCCTTTCCAGTACTCAGCATGGTTTCTGACCAAACCATAGCACCACCACTGCCTTACTCTCCTTTACTAACACTATCCTTCAGCATAAAAACAATGGCTATCTCTCCTCTGCTACTTTCCTAGACCTGTCTAAAGCATTTGACATGGTCCTACACAAACAACTTATCTCTGTCCTCAATAACCTATCCTTCTCACAATCGGTCACCAACTGGTTTCAGAGTTACCTGTCTGACCGCCAACAATCCGTTGTATGGCAGAATGACATATCTCCCCAACTACCTGTCTCCATAGGGGTTCCCCAAGGATCCATCCTTGGACCCCTACTCTTCTCTGTTTACACCAATAATCTAGCCTCTGCCACCAAACATGGCACACTCATACAATACGCAGATGACTCGACCATCATCTGTTCAGCCCAGTCCCTACCAAAACTGAAAAAAGTCACACAGGAAGCCCTTTCCTCTGTTGAAACATGGTTATCTGATGCCCGATTAATACTCAACCCAAACAAAACTAAACTACTCATCTTCCAACCCACCAAACATACTCAAAACACCTCTCACTTTAACATCACGGCAAAAGACAACACCACTATATACCCAACTGAACACACCAAACTGCTAGGAGTGGAAATAGACAATAAACTAAGATTTGACATTCACATATCCATGACTTTAAAAAAAGTCCACAAAAAACTAGGAGCGTTATACAGAAATAAGCAATTTCTCACCAAAGCAGCAAAGATTTCAATAGCAAATTCCCACCTTATCTCCGCCCTACTTTATGCCTCTCCAATATATACCAACCTAAAGCAATGTGATATAAACAAGCTAGAGACCTGCTACAACAAAATCGCCAAATTCGCCACAGGGGCATCCTACCGTAGTCACCACTGTCTCTCACTTGCTGAACTGGGCTGGCTTGAACTCCCTCACCTCCTTCAGTGGTATCAACTCTCACTCGCCCACAAACTAGTAAACCATCCACTAAATGTCCCATCCCTATCGCACCACCAGACCACTAAAATCCAGCAGCAAAATTCACTTGCAGATCATAAAGCCAATAACTCTGCTGGTGAAGCACTATTCTCTTGCGCCATAGCCAAATTATGGAACTCACTCCCACCAACAATTACCTCCATACCATCATGCACCCACTTCAAAACTTTACTAAAAGCACAACTAAAAACATGCTGGCTATGCCCTTGCAACTCCCACTCTAATATCATCCACCCCATCCAATCACTACCTTTCTTTCCACTCCACTAACTACCTTGATTATAGCAAGCTCAGATGCTCATAAGCCAGTACTTATTATACAGCATGAACTTCTTCTTCTTGTAACATTTGTTAACGTCTGGTATGCACTTCACAGATAAAGATTCTAGTTGTCTACTGATGTACTATGTTCTTCATCTGTAAATATGTTGTAAGTAATTGCTATGTAAATTGTTATTCACTATGTAATCCAATGTATATACTGTCCATTTATTTTAACTGTGGAGCTTTTCTCCCCAGGCCTCCGCTGAAAATGGACCTACGTCCAGTCGGACACTCCCGGTCAACAAATTTAAATAAATAAAAAATAAATAAATATTGTGAGGTGAATAACAAGCTGGCTGTATAACAGAAAAACAAGCAGGTAAACTAGCAGGAGGGACTTCCGAAAGCAAAAATATGACCAGCGGTAGCTATAACTGTGACATAGAGGGATCACGCCCTGCCTACAACCCAGGAGATACTTTCAGGCACTTGACAGAAGGGTTCAGAGGATGGATATGTCCATGTGGTGGAATGGGTGGTTCATGCCTAGCTCAAGGCATGGCTCCTTATCCAACCATTGCCAAAGATCAGGAATGAAATCAATATAATGGGAGTCAGTGCAGAGAGGAAGAAGACATCTTCACCCAAGCTGGTGATGATAGCACTTGTTGGCCACTCAAAGGAGTATATGTGAGTGAAATGGGGGGCATAGATGGTCTCAGTCATGACATAGATGCCCATGTCAAATCCAAAAGGAATAGCTCTCATTGCTAGATGCCAGTAAGAGCCCTAAACTACCCAACATTTGTCTGAAGGATGGTGCTGCCAGATGGCTCTACCCTAGGAGATCTGAAGGGGAATTCCTCATCTCCTAGGTTCATGTGTAATAGGGGATCCCTCAGTCATCAGGAGACAGAAGATAAAAACAACATGGAAAAAAATATGACTATTGGTGTACCTCAAGGCTCCATCTTAGCAGACCCTACTGTTCAGTATCTATTTCTCTGATCTTCACATTACAAAACCAGAATGTTGGCTAATTAAATTAGTTGACGATTTTAAGATGAATGTTATAATTAATTTTCCATACTGCAACACTTCTTAAATGGCATGCCCATGCAAATCACTGATGTAAACATAATAACCTCAAATTAAAAGCAAAAAAGTTATAGTTTAGGGCACATTTGGCAAATGTAACACATCTGTCTAAATACATCACAAAACTAAAAATACTTGAGAGGCACCTGACAGAGGGGGAAAAAAGGGTCCAAAGACCTAATCTACCAACACAGATACAGAATGTTCATAGATGTGTACTAGGCTAATGGCCTTGGGGGCTTTACAAGCCTAGCCATAGGATTAACCTGGCATTGTGCCATCCAACCTTAGTTCCCAGTGCCTCTGTCAAGTAGAGCCACTGGAGTTATCATCGGGGTGAATTTTCTATTTCCCATCCACTCATCAAGATTTCTCTTGAAGAGGGTCAGCAAGGTGATTTGCTTGACATGTATGGGACGTCTATTCCATAGCATGGGCAGTCTCTGGGTTATGAACCTATCCCTCCAATACGTTCTGTTGATTGTGGCAATGAGGCTGAGGTCTATGGAGCATGTGGTGCAGAGGGATTGGGATTTCTTTAGATGTAGCATTTCTAACAGACCTGTGTCAGACATGGCTTTGCAAGTCAAGCAGAGATTGCCTCTAAGTATAGAATAATTGGAGTTTTTTTGAGTCTGTCCATACAGGACAAGTGTTTAAGGCCTAGGATCCTCTTTGTGAGATACTTTTGTGGCCTCTTCTGTTGTTGCAGGTGTCTAGTGAGGTTGGCCTAATGAGGAAAGAGTAGAGAGAGACAATGACCTCTTTCTTACTGGATGCAAAACCCTTAGTAATGAGATGTGCCACACAGAAAGACTTTCTGACCACAGTGGCAATGTGGTGATCAAAAGAGAGGTTGCTGTCAACCTGTGTTCCCCAGTCTCTTATAATGCCTTCTGCATTCACTGGACTACCATCAATATGGTAATTCATGGGAACAGAGTTTTTCCCAAAGGGGATAACGACACATTTTTTGGTATTGAGCTTAAGGCCATGGTTCTGACACCAGTCGTTGGTCTAAGTGAGGCCATTCTGTAGGATGTCAAGATCACTTGTGGAGTTAATAATAGCTCCAAACTTGCAATCGTCTCCAAAATTTGTCAGCCAGAGTCCCTTCATGTTGGCCTGGACTTCAGAGAAGTAGACACCAAATAGGAGAGGACCCAGGTCCAAACCCTGTGGGACTCTACTCGTGACTAGTCGGGAGTCTGACTTGGAGTCAGCAACTTTCACACTGTGGGTTCTATCTGTGAGCCAGTTTACAACCCACCTAGAGATATAGGGGTTGCTGCCTAGCTTACTGAGTTTTTCTATGATTCCTGAGTGGGAAACAGTATCAAAGGCCTTGACCAGATCAAGGTAGGCTGTATGAACCATCTTGCCTTCTTCCACAGCTCTGGTGACTGACTCAAAGAAGTTGACTAAGTTGAGCAGGCTTGCTCAGCCCTTCACAAAACCAAACTGTGTGGGATCCAGAGTTTGGAGATTACCTATATCCTTGTTTATTAGGTCCATGATGATGCGTTCCATAGCTTTGCATATCAGACTCGTCAGGCTAATGGGGTGATAGTTCCCAGGGTCTGTAGTCACTCCTCCTTTGTAGAGAGGGATGACTGTTGCAGTGCCCTAATTGGTAGGGACAAAGCCTGAGATGAGGCTGTGATTGAACAGGGCACACAGGTGAGGTGGCAGTTCACTCTGTAGTTCATGTAGAACACAGCCAGGGATTATGTCAGGTCCCATAGCTACAAACAAATGCAATTTGAGGGTCATGCTGCTCAACGCTAGAAGTCCAAATCTCAAAATTCACTTGCTCGAAGTACTCCTTAAAATGGAGAACATCGACATTTGTGCTATAACAGAGATCTTGTTCAAGGCAGCAGAAAGCACCCCTGCACTACCAGGCCACAACTCAGTCCATACCTTTCAGCCCCAGAACTTGGACCAAAGTTCCAAAGGTGGTGATGTTTCCATATTCATAAAGGATGCAC
Source organism: Protopterus annectens (assembly GCF_019279795.1). Lineage (NCBI taxonomy): Eukaryota > Metazoa > Chordata > Ceratodontiformes > Protopteridae > Protopterus > Protopterus annectens. The sequence goes on from NC_056729.1 coordinate 984,728,995, forward strand.
ACACCTCCAGACTGGTACCCCAGCATAACGCATCTGAGATACTTTAGGTGCAGCTAACACTGGATAAGACAGCGATTCAGGTCATTGCCTGCTATAGGTCCCCAACCATGTCCCAAGATTCATACTCCACATTCCTAAGCACCATGGAGAATATTAGGGTCCAACCTAACACTCTCATACTGGGCGACTTCAACTACCCCTTTATTAACTGGGAAAACTATTCATGTACCAATACACTTGCCCAATGCTTTCTGAAATTCATTAATTCCAGTGCCCTGGACCAGCTTGTTCTTACTCCCACTAGAGGTAGCAACATCCTTGACCTGGTCATTATTAACATAGGCGACTGTTGCTCTACACCAATAGTCAACTCCTCCCTGGTTAGATCCGATCACAAGCTAAACACCTTGGAAATCCACATCCCTCCCACCCTCCCAACAAAGGTAACCACCATGAAAAACTTCTCCAAAGCTAACTTTGGGCTCCTAAAAACAGAGGTGGCTAACTTCATGGCACCCATGCAAATGGAGAATAGTTGCATGACCGCCAGATCATACACCAAATCACTGTATGAACTCGTACACAGATGCATGGATCTCGCCATACCCAGTAGAACTAAGATGATCTCCTCAAAAAAAAGGAAGCCTATTTGGTGGCCCCTGCCATAAACAAACTCTACAACAGAAGGAGGAAACTGATGCAGAATAAGGCGAAATCTTAATACTGGAAAACCCCCCTTACCAGCCTCAACAAAAGGTTGAGATCCCTCATCAAGTTCTATAAAGCTAGCTATGAAAACAGAATTGCAGCAGATAGTAAAGACAAACACAGGGCCTTCTATAGTTATGTAAAGAATCTCCATGGCAATACCCAGATTTATTCTGAGCTACTTCACAATGGTACTGCCTATACTGAGCCAACAGATATTGCAAATATACTGGCAGACAGATTCAGTACTAACTTTATCCCCCCAAAGGACCAATCATGATACCAGTAGATTGCCAGGCATCCAGTATTACTTCTGCACAGGTTAAAACAGCACTGTCCAAGGCCAAGAATACATCTTATGTGGGAGCTGACAATATCCCTGGCTGTGTTCTACATGAACTACAGAGTGAACTGGCACCTCACCTGTGTGCCCTGTTCAATAACAGCCTCACATCAGGCTTTGTCCCTACCAAATGGCGCACTGCTACAGTCATTCCTCTCCACAAAGGAGGAGCGACTACAGACCCCATGAACTATCGCCCCATTAGCCTGACAAGTCTGATATGCAAAGCTATGGAATGCATCATCGTGGACCTAACAAACAAGGATATAGGGAATCTCCAAACTCTGGATCCTACACAGTTTGGTTTTGTGAAGGGTAGATCATGCCTGCTCAACTTAGTCGACTTCTTTGAGTCAGTCACCAGAGCTGCGGATGAAGGTAAGGTGGTTCATTCAGCCTACCTTGATCTGGCCAAGGCCTTTGATACCATTCCTCACTCAGGAATCATAGAAAAACTTACTAAGCTAGGCATCAACCACTATATCACTAGGTGGGTTGCAAACTGGCTCACAGATAGAACTCACAGTATGAAAGTAGTTACACCAAGTCAGACTGCCGACCAGTCACGAGTGGAGTCCCACAGGGTTTGGTCCCGGGTCCTCTCCTGTTTGGTATCTACTTTTCTGAAGTCCAGGCCAACACGAAGGTTCTCTGGCCGACAAATTTCGCAGATGATTGTAAGTTGGGAGCTATTATTCACTCCCCAAGTGATGTTGACATCCTACCGAAAGGGCTCAATGAGACTAATGGCTGGTGTCAGAACCATGGCCTTACGCTAAATGCCAAACAATGTGTCTTCATCCCCTCTGGGAAAAACCTGGTTCCCTTGAATTACCACATTGATGGTAATATACTGAACACAGAAGGCGTTATAAGAGATATGGGAACACAGGTTAAAAGCAACCTCTCTTTTGACCACTATGTTGCCACTGTGGTCAGAAAGTCCTATGTGGCACATCTCATTACTAAGGGTTTTTCATCCAGGAAGAAAGAGGTTACTGTCTCCCTCTACTCTTCCCTCATTAGGCCAATCATAGAGTACAATGCCTCATTTGCCATGTACCTCACTAGACACCTGCAACAACTGGAGAGGCCGCAAAAGTACCTCACAAATAGGATCCTAGGCCTTAAACACTTGTCCTGTATGGACAGACTCTAAAAACCCCAGCTATTCTCTGTCTCATATCGCCTACTTAGAGGTGATCTCTGCTTGAATTACAAAGCCATGTCTGATGCAGCTCTGTTAGAAATGCTAGATCTAAAGAAATCCCAATCCCTCTGCACCACACACTCCAGAGACCTCAACCTCATTACCACAATCAACAGAACGTATTGGAGGGACAGGTTCATAACCCAGAGACTGCCAATGCTATGGAATAGACTTCCCATACATGTCAAGCAGAGCACCTCACTGGCCCTCTTCAAGAGAATTCTTGATGAGTGGATGGGAAATAGAAAATTCATGCTGAGGATCACTCCAGTGGCTCTACTCGACAGAGGCACTAGGAACGAATGTTGGGTGGCACTATGCCAGTGTAATTCTATAGGCTAGGCTTGTAAAGGCTCCCGGGCTATTAGCCTAGTACACACCTATGAATCTATGAACCATAGAAGCTGTATTCTTGGCCTTGGACAGTGCTGTTTTAACCTGTGCAGCAGTAATACTGGGGGTCTGGCAATCTACTGGCATTGTGATTGGTCCTTTGGGGGGATAGAAGGGTAAAGTTGGCACCGAATCTGTTTGCCAGTATTTTGGCAATATCTGTCGGCTCAGTATAGGAGGTACCATTGTGCAGTAGCTCAGAGCAAATCTTGGTATTGCCGTAGAGATTCTTTACATAACTATAGAAGGTCTTGTGAGTGTCTTTACTGTCTGCTGCAATTCTGTTTTCATAGCTAGCTTTAGCGGATTTGATGAGGGATCTCAACTTTTTGTTGAGGCTGGTAAGGGAGTTTTTCCAGTCTTGGGACTTCACCTTATTCCGCATTAGTTTCCTCCTTTGTTGTAGAGTTTGTTTGTGGCAGGGGACCACCAGATTGGCTTCCTTTTATTAGAGGAGAGCATCTTGGTTCTATTGGGTATGGCGAGATCCATGCATTTGTGTACGTGTTCATACAGTGCATTTGTGTATGATTCAGCAGTCATGCAAATACTCTCCATTTACATGGGTGCCGTCAAGTTAGCCACCTCTGTTTTAAGTAGCCCAGAGTTAGCTTTGGGGAAGTTTTTCATGATGGTTACCTTTGCGGTGGGGGCGAGGGGGGGGCTGGGAGAGATGCGGATGTGTTATAGTCTTTTTTTCTCTATAGACTTCTCCATGGCAACAGTCTGCTTTCAATGCCATAAAGGACCACACTCCTCTACAGCTCCTTCAGATCCTCAAAACAAATGGCTCCACAAACACCTCAACAAGTAAATAAAACCTGCTGTCAGCATAGCCTCATCTCATATGCTTACTCCAGCTCTGGAATAAATTGAGAGAGATAGAGAGAGATATGGACAGATAGAAAACAGAGTAATAATCTAAATAGCCTTAAAAAGAATATTGACACTTGGGTGAGTATTCATACATTTTCTCCTGACCAAACCCTGTTTTGCCCTACTGAATCCAGGATGTGACCCCTGAGGGTGAGTGCTGTACAAGTGTAAATGCTTTACCCTCCTTGAGGCAGTGTATCCCCCCCAATATTGGTTGCCAGCTAAGCACCATGAGTCCCTGGACTGATTCTGCCTTGTACTCTATGGTACTCTGACTAAGAAAGTCAGAAGTATTGATAGATGCATTTCAAGAGTTAGTGATAAAAGAAAAAAATGTATATAAAACTTTAACAGCAGTTAACGCACATAAGTAAAAAGCAAGATGTTTGACCCCTTTCCTGTTATGCAAACATTTGATGGCACTTGGCCTTCTATACATCACACGGTCTTGGAGTCCCCATCTTTATGTGTAACTGACAGCATTTTGAATCTGCCAGAGACACACAGGAATCAAGAATAAAGTATAAAAGGAGAAATATAGAGAAGAGATGCTGTAAAAGTAAATATAACATGGACAGTTCACTGAAAGTGTGAACATTGTAACGTTTCTCTGCATTGTGAAATATTTGTACAGCTATTGTTGCCACCTTTTCAAATACCCAAAGTGGGACATTTTTGATACAAACGTCAGATGTTGCAGGGAAAAACATACCCACGGCCAGTACAAAGGACAGAACTTCACATTTTTGCCTAAATAAAAGCTTATTCTTGTAGCATTTTAGTTGCTTATTCTGTTTCTTATAACAATTAAGTATTTCAGATACAGAATAACAGTTTTATTTAATTATTATATAAAATATAAGAAATACGTGTGTCCTAAAATCTCAGGACATTTGCCATTTTTTTCGACTTCTTTGCAGGACACGACTGCCCAAAAAGGGACTGTCCCTTGCAAAGTGGGACAGGTGGTAACCCTACAGCTGCTTCAGTACAGATGAAGAGTCAGGGACAAAGGCAGAATGGGTCTACAATATCTGGTCAAATAAACAGCTGAATAACATTTTAGCTAATACAAGATGACTGATGCTGAAAAGTATACCTTGCTTCTCTGTGGGATGGGTGATCTTTGTCATAAATATGAACAACTCTAAGGACACTGAATGATGAAGAAAGGAGAAAAGCCCTTTCAAGTTTCAATCTCAATTACACTGTTTTACCAATAATGTTGAGTCTGTTTTTACATATTTGTTTTCAATACTGAGCACGTGGGCAAATAGTTTTGACTGCAGTCAGGTCCCTTTTATCTGGGAACAAACTGTTCATGTTTATGCCATTGTTAATTGGATAAACTATGTGCACAAGCCTCTATTCAGTGGTGGCCATAAAGTACAATCTCACCCAGTAGGCTAAAGGAGCTTGACAGAGTGAAAAATGAGAAGCAAGATACAAATCGTTACAGACCATACCCTTAATTCTGCACACTAAATACCTGAAACCTCTGAAATGAATTGCAATACTTACTTCGTAGAGGAGACAGAGTAGGAAACTGCACTGAATACATACAAGTGCTGCACTGAAACTACATTCAGAGGCTATATATAATGTTTTTCCCCAATTTATGACTAGACATAGAATGAATTATCATTGCACTGATTAAATTAGTTTACTGGTAAATGCTTTGACTTCAGACTATAACATGATAATTGCCTTTTGATTCAAAAAGAGCCAACATTCATTTAGTACTCTATGTATCTATCTGTCTATCTATATCTATCTTATATCTACCTCTCCTCTACATATTGTCAGCATGCTAAAGCCAAGTCAAAAAGCTTACATCAAGTTAGAGCAAAGTTTTAATGAAAATTAGAAGGATAGAGGGAGAGAGAGGCAGACAGAGACAGAAAGAGATTGTGCATGTCCTTGTATGCCTGCCAAATGCTAGGAAAGAAGAAGGAAAGCGCCAGTTAACCATCTCACTGGTGCAATATATTTTAATGCCCTCTTGGGCTTCTCTGCAACAGACTAATTGATGCAATAAAATGAAGAATAAAGTAAGCTGTAGCAGACACAGCATAACTTCCCTGATCAATCATTCCTTGAAATGAGAGCAGTGAAAAATATATTGATTTATATAAGAGGCAACTACCAGCGATTAAGAAAGGCTCAGCTAGACTAAACTTTTGCCAACTGGAAGTAGATACAAAAATGGGCTAAATACTACACAGGATATCATTTAGCACAGAATGTAGTCCTAACACTGTAGTTCATTGCTTTCATAGAAGCCTTTTCTTCTGAGTCTTTATGTGCTATGCTCCTAAAAAGAGAAATCAGAATAAAGTTAAAATATTAGGAAAAAAGGAACAATCTTTGAAGAAAAAGGGTCTTAAATGTTGGAATGTAAGCCTCACTTCTTTCTCAAGTATTGTTTTCAGTGCATCCATGGTTCCTTACCAGCAAAGATATACCTGCTACTCAGTCTTATCAGCAACCAGAAAACTGAAAGGCAAAGCTGAAGCACTATAGATCATGCTAAATGGACTCTGCAGAGGCTGAATCATTCATAAAATGTCATCATAAGTAATGGCAACAGTTAGTAAAGAAGATACTTTCTTGACTGCATTTATTTCTTGAGGTACAGGCAGACTCAAAGCAAAGATAAAGGCATAGCCAGCAAAAAATGTAAGGAAGTCTGTTTGTCGATGTGTAGTGTAAAGTCTGCATGCATGAGTGTGTGTGTCTGCGTGTGTGTGTGTGTGTGTGTGTGTGTGTGTGTGTGTGTGTGTGTGTGTGTGTGTGTGTGTGTGTGTGTGGGTGTGCAAGAATGTGTGTTTGTTTCTTTATTTTATGGGCACATAAGATGATTGACTAAATTGACATTTATTAAGTTAGTAGTATGAAAACAGGACATAAATGCAAATATTTAGATGGCTTGAAATTAGTTATACTAGTCACTAATACTTGCATTTCAAAGAGAAAATAAAGTTATGTACTCACCATAACGTTCCATTTGACTAGTTAGACTTTATTTGTCATCAGCCTGTGGGTTTCGGATCAAATATGGATCCGAGCCGGCAGCTTTCCAAGCTAAGATTCGAGCTCCAAGCTCCTCCCCCTTACACATACTACACTGCAACCTCCTTCCAACCCTCAGATCGAGTTTGACACCCACAACGTGACACACATCGACTCAAGAGACAACCTGACCTGATCACACAGACTAGGCTCACAAGACCCAGTAAGTCTGAGTCCAAGGACTATAGCAAACCATTCAGGTCAGGGGGAAGGAGGGAGGGAAGGCTGATGAAAAATTAAGTCTAACTACTCAGATGGAATGTTATGGTAAGTACATACTTCTTTATCTGAAGTAGTTAACTTCATTGGATTATTAATCTGTGGGACAGAGTCCTCAGCTACCAAAAGACCTTGGGAGGCCCTTATGGAAGGATATTCCTGAGCACTGCAGAACCAAAAAAAGCCCTTCCTCTAGATACCATGTCCAACTTATAACAAGTAATAAAAGTGTGAGAGGAAACCCAGGTAGCTGCTGAACAAATGTCATCCAGAGAAACTCTGGACCAGAACACAGCAGAAGTAGCCATAGAATGAGTAGAATGAGCATGAACCTGTTCTGGTTCTGGTAATCCATGATCCTTGTACACCTGCAAAATGCAAAGCGAGATCCATCTAGCAAGAGTCACCTTCGAAACTGGTTTCCCCAAAAAAGGCTTGGCAAAGGAAACAAATAGCTGATCAGACTTACAAAAGGGTTTAGTCCTATGTAAATAAAAGTGTAACTGTCTGTGGACATCCAGCAAATGAAGCTTGTATTCCCCTTTGTTTTGAAAATTAGGGAAGAATACTGAGAGGTTAATATACTGATTTATATTTGACTCCGAAGCGACTTTAGGGAGGAAAGAAGGATTTGTCCTTAGAGAAATCCTATCCTTATGAAAAACTAAGTATGGGGGTTTCATACACAAGGCTTGAATTTCTGACACTCTCCTAGCCAAGGTGATAGCTACCAGGAAGGCTGTCTTCCACAACAACAATTTTAAATCAACTGACGCTGTGTGTTTGAACAGAGGCGCAACTAAGGCCTGAAGAACCAAGGTCAAATCCCACAAAGGGGAAGGATGCTTAATCAGAGGGCTCAGCAAAAAGATACCTTTGATGAAAGTCTTACAAATCCTAGAAGTAGCTAGTGAACCTGAATTTTCTCCTACATGAAAATGGGATATAGCCACCAGCTGGACCTTAGCAGTGTAAGAGTTGGCTCCCTGCTGGAAAATCTGAGACAGAAATTCTAATACCGCTGGAATTGGGGTGGTAAACAGATCCAAATCTGTCTGAGAAGCTCAAATGGAGAAACCCTTTCATTTACTACGGTACACCTTTCGGGTGGAGGACTTGTGAACTGCCACCAGAATGGACTTAACAGGAGAATAGAGTCCGGAGTCCTGGCAACTAGAGGAAATGGAGCAACCAAGCAGTAAGCTTGAGGATGTCCAGATTCGGGGGAGAAATTCCAGAGTGATGACAAATGAGATCTGGAATGGGATCCAATATCCAGTGCGGAGCTACTAGATGAGACCGTAGGCAAGGGAACCAAACTTGATGAGGTCATAACGGGGCTATGAGGATAATCCTGCTCCCCAACTGACAAGCTTTCTGCAAGAATTTTGTCATTAGAGGTAGTGGGCGATATGCATAAAGAAGACCAGGTCACCAAGCATGGACAATAGTGTCTCTGGGGACTTCCTGCTGAGGGGGAATCAGAGCGACAAACTCACTTCACTTTGCATTAGCTGGTGAGGCGAAGAGATCACAGCAAGGCTGACCCTACTTGAGAAAGATCTGTTCCACTACACAAGGGTTCAGAGACCACTCGTGGGGTAAAAGGATAGTCCTGCTCAGTTTGTCTGCCAAAATGTTGGACCAACCCAGAATGTGCATTGCTATCAGAAAACGGTTGGTGGGGATCACCCATTCCCACACTCTCATGGCCTCTCGACAAAGTGGGTAGGACCTGGTTCCCCCCTGTTTGTTGATATACCAGACCACTGACATGTTGTCTGACTGAATTGCAATTGTTCCCAGAGAAAGAGAAGCATGGAGGGCCTGCAATGCCAGAAGGACCGCCCTCATTTCTAGAACATTGATATGCAGAACAGTCCCATACGGGAACCATGTGCCTTGGACCATCCTGCCTGAGCAATGCCCCCCCCCCCACCCTACACTGGAGGCATCCGTGGTCGCCGTGGCTTGGGGTGGGGTCACAATAAAGGGGCATCTTTCCCGAAGATCCCGTGATTCAAGCCACCAGATGAGGGAAGTTTTGCACACATTGCTTAGAGGAATTGGGTAACTTAAGGGCTGGTATAACAGAGACCACTGAACTTGTAACGTCCACTGTAGCATTCTCATGTACAGACATGCACAAGGAACCAGATTTATAGCTGCTGCCATGGACCCTAAGACCCTCAGAACTAGTTCTGCTGGGGGTGAAGAAGTCTGAAAAAGTGCCAATACATGGAGGGTCAGGTTCCAAAGTCTGTCTAGAGTCAAAAATACCTTGGCCTGGAGAGAATCTATTTTTGCCCCTATGAAGTCCAGAATCTGAACAGGCTGAAAAGAGGACTCTGCAAAGTTTATTATGATACCCAGTAAATTTGACAGCTGAAGAAAAGAATTTCCGGCTTGAACAAGTCGATGCCTGGAGGGGGCAGTGAAGAGCCAATCTTCCAGATACGGAAAGACCTGAATGCCCTGAAGCCTCCGGTGGGCTGTTACAACTGCAATAACCTTGGTAAACCCACTGGGGGCTGTGGTGAGACCGAAGGGTAGGACCCTGAACTGGTAGTGATTGGCTCCATGCCGAAAGCGGAGAAACCTCTTGGATTGCCTGTCCAACATAATATGATAGTATGCATCCTTGTGGTCTACAGAGCACATCCAGTCTTCCTCCTGCAAGATTGGCAAGATGGAGTGTAAGGTGTCCATCTGGAACTTCTCCTTGGCAACAGACATATTCAACGTGGTAGGTCGAGAATCGGCCTCAAGTCCCCCATCTTTTTTGGCACCAAAAAGAACCTGGAATAGATGCCTAATCCAGACTGGTCTGGGGGGCCGGCTGGATTGCTGTTTTGTTTAGAAGCTTTTCTATTTCCAAAGCTGCCACCTCCCCTTGAGTGGGTGGAACATCTGGGAGGTGCTTTGGAGGTAAGGGACTAGTCAGAAAGAGAATGGAATAACCTCTAGATAGTATCCGAAGCACCCAGCGATCTGATGTTATGGACTTCCATTGAGCTAGGTGCTTCAAAAAATGCCACTCGACTGCCTCCAGAGTGGAGCAGTTGGGCAACCCCTCAGGGCTGCTGCATGGGTCGATCCAAAAACGGTTCCTGTGACCCAAAATTCTTTGGTCCCCCTCTGCCTCTGGGCTGGTGTCCACATTGTCCCCCTCTGCCTCTAGGGGAAAAGGATTCTGGAGTGTCCCGGGAATGCTGAGACTTCCAGAACCACAACTTCTTTTGTCCTTGCTGATTCCTGGAAAAGGACCTTTGAGGGTTAGAGAAGCAGATCCCAATGGCCAACAGCGTCTTTCCATCCTTATCACTCTGGACTAGCATATCTCGAATGGTCTTCCCGAATAGGGTCGAACCGTCAAAGGCGGCATTCGCGAAGGTCACCTTGAAAGATTCTGAAAAATTGCAAAGCCGGAGCCAGGCATGATGCCTCATTACAATGCCAGACCCAGCTGCCCTAGCGGCTCCCTTGGTGGCATGAGAGAGTAGGAGCATGGATGTGTTAGTCACAGACTTAAGAGTGGCCAGATGTGCCGAGAATGAGTGTTTATCCTTGGTCAAAATGGACTCTGGGGGAGACTCAGTGTACTCTTTCATGAGGTCGTGCTGAAGTCTGATCACATGGGCCATGTAGTTCAGCATTCTTATAGCAAAGGTAGCTGAAGTATATGCTGCTTTCTGAGTCAATGCATCACCCTAGACTCCATGTCTGGGGAATGGACCAAGGAACTCTCCTGCAACAGTTCCTATTTAATGACTACTGCCACCATCATGGCATTATCTGGGGAACCCCTACTCCATGCAGGCTTGGCTGTAGGAGGGCTCAAAATTTTGTCTGGCCATTTAGGTATAGGTTCTACAGTGTCCGGCTCCTTCTAAGCTCTGGTGGAAATGATGTCCATAGAAGACACACTCAGCAGCGAGGGAGCAGGGACGGACATTGAGGAAAGAGTGAAGGGTCTCGATCCTCCTAAGAGAACCCTCGCCACAATGTCGAAGGCCAAAGGGGAACTGGCTTCTCTGAAACTAGCAGGACAAGTAACCATGTCCCTCGGATCTGACAAAGGGATTGGAGCCGACTCTGGAACAGACAGACCAAGAGGAATGGTATGTCCCGACCATAAAGGAGCCAATGACACTCATTCTCCCAGATCTGATGCCAAAATCATGGCTCCGAGAGCTTGGATCTGACAGAGGAGCCAATAAACTTGAGAGCATGGCCAGTGTCAAGGTTGGAGGAACCATCAGCGCTGACCCCCTGACTCCGGGGCTCCTCAGATCCAGGGACTCTGAAACCCGGGGATGGATTAGAGAAGGAGCTATTGGGGCAAACATCGGAGCCGAACTCCCCACTCCGGCGTGAGGGGAAGCCAGCAACACTCCCATCTGCAACTGAGTCTGTTAAAACCTTATCATCTGGTCCATGGCAGCCTCTGAGAGGCTTCGTGTCAATCTGGAGGATGCCATGGACACTGGCCAAGATGGCTGATGTGAGGATGACCTCGAAGCAGGCCAAATCTCCTCCTCCAGCTCCGGAGAAAATCTAGGGGAACGAAGCCGAGGGGAAGACAGCTTAGGAGTCTTGTCAGGGGTAGTGACCACTTTAACAGGAGGACCCAAAGGATCCAACGCATCCGCTGGACTCTTATGACCCCCATCGTTGTCTCTCTCTCTCTCTTTTTCTCTGTCTCTCTCCCTATGCTTCTCCTTCCTGGCCTCTTTGAAACTCTGTTTAGAAATGGGAGTGTGAATCCCGGACATGGAAGGAGGACCAGAAGCTGATACAGCCACAGCCGTGGCCATAGAGGAAGAAAAAGAAGCAGGTTCTTCTGGGAAAAGCCCAGCCAAAATTAACTTGGTTCTGCGATCTCGCAGAGCCCGTGGATTAAAGGCTGCACAAATTTTGCAGCCTGAAGAAAGGTGGGGAACTCCCAAACACACAACGCACAGAGTGTGGCCATCAGCCGGGAACAACTTATAGCCACACTCTGTGCATTTGGAGAAAGTTGGCTTTTGAGTATTCGACATCTCAACCCCCACAACAACAAATAAGGCTAACTAAAGCCCTACCTAAACACACACACACACACACACACACACACACACACACACACACACACACACACACACACACACACACAGCAAAGGCGGGAAAGGGAGGCCTACATTAACTAACAAACACAGTTTTACTATTTTTTTTTTTTTTTGAACGAAAACCCGGGGGGAGGAAGGAAGGAAAGGTAAACACTACCCACACACACTAAACTGACTTTTGCACTGCTAAAGAAGGAAAAACCCTACTCTACCTGCCTGGAGCTCAGAGATCACATCTTGGCGAAGCCACAGCAAATGAGATCTGAGGGTTGGAAGGTGGTTGTAGTGTAGTATGGGTAAGGGGGAGGAGCTTGGAGCTCAGATCTTAGCTTGAAAAGCTGCTGGCTTGAGTCTATATCGGATCCAAAACCCACAGGTTGATGATCAAATGAAGTTAACTTCAGATCGTGTACACATACCTCCTAAACTTGATTTGTAGAAAAAATGTCGTGTTTCTGTTAGATAGTCTAATTTTATTTCTCTTTTTTCTCAGCAAATGTGTATTGTTTAATGTATTCGCAGGCCCTTCAAATGCAGTTGTAATAATCCAGAAAGGAAAATTAAATAAAAAAAGAGCAGGCAACTGATATCAAATAATGTATTAGAGAATGTTTCTTCTTTAGATCACATCAACATCAGTCTTATAACTTTGTGAAGTAAACAGCCAGGTGACTGAAAATTTGAAGGGTTTAGTTACTGTTATTTATTTATTTATTCCAGTTTGATTTCAGGGGAGGTCCACTGGGCTTAAGAGCCCGTTTTCAGTGGAGGCCCGGGGAGAAAAGCTCCACATAGCAAAGTTAATTATATGAAAATATCAAAGAGTTAGAGTACAAACAATGGGTTCCTTTTACAAGAAAAAGTCAAAGACAATTACAGTTATTGTTCAGAAAAATAAACAAATAAGCTTATAGTATAAAGGCTAGATATTATTATCTAGTTACAAAATGAATCAGTGGATTGAGAGTAAGGTAGGAAGAAAAGGTTAGCCTGGAGTAAAGGGGGAGGAGAGCATGAAACAAATGTTTTAATGTTGTTAACCAAAGACTGATTCTGACATCCGGAGAACAATACTAACCAAGCAGGTGGGTTTCTGGGCTATTACTGTTAAAGTGGTTTGGTCATGTAATTTGTTTTTTTTTTGGCATCTTTGTTTTTTTCCTTTGGACAATCTTACAACTGCAATGCTCATGTGCATCATTTGTTGTATGATATGTTCATTAAACATTTTTGAATTGGAGGTGTTTGTCACCATGGGCTGTGCATTTACATTCTTACTTTCTGTATTGTGCAGCAGTAGCCAAGCCTTAGTACTGCCCTTATAGTCGCATCATGATAGGCATGACAGGGACTGTGTGAAGGGTTAGAAGTATTGTTTTCTGTGTGAAATAGTACGGGCATAGGTTTGTTTGGATACTGTATTCATTTGTCATCTATTTTCATATTTTTTTATTAGACACACTTTAAGCAGCTAAGAACTTTTTCAGCAGCTGCTGTTTGCGAGAATCTCTTGAAACAATCTGTTCAGATAAAGTTGATCAGCAATGCTTGCTGGTAATTAATAGGATGTTGTGTTGTAAGTGTTTGGCCCATGGCGATGATGTCTTTTGTTATTCATAATGATTGCTTTGGGTTTCTTCCATATAGGTCTTCACAACTTTTTAGTGAGGTCAAATTAGCATGGTGAACTGGCGACATGGGGAATATGGGTAATGAGAACTATGTAAAATAAAGAAATGATTTAAATAGCGCGTCCATGGAGCTACTCTGAAAATTGTCTATGTACTACTATCTGGAACTGCATTTATAATAGCTGATGCTGAATGAATGTTTTGTTATGTTTTTTAAAATAAATTTTCTGTTTAAAGCTTACTTGGAGATATGACAAATGAAAGATGATGGCGATTTTTGCATGTCACATTTTAAACCTTTTTTCTTGTGTGTCTGAGTTCATGCAGCCAGTGTTCTCGCAGTTTGCTTCTGTTTACTTGTTTCGCTATTGAAGTGATGTTCATATTGGGTGAATGTTGATGAGAAGTACTTTCATGATGGTGTTATTGTGCAAACTGTGAAAGCTGAGTTTTCCTACTTTTTGCATCCCTATAGTATCATCCTTCCTGGTAAGATATGACCACAAAGTGGTCATTTTCAAAGTCACCACCTCCTCCAACCCCTTTCTAGCTAGGATCAGACATAAAAACGTCTCCAAAGCTGAGTACAGCTGCTTGAGGGATGGCATAAACAGCTTCACAGCCCTCTCCCCCTCTTTAGGAACTGGCACCAATATCCAAAACTACACCAAAGCACTATACAAGCATTTATATAGCTGCATGGAATCAGGAATACCCAACAGGACTAAATCATCCTCCGCAAGGAAGAGTAAACCTGTCTGGTGGACATCTGCAATAAATAAACTATATAAGAAAAGGAAAAAATTGCTGTCCAAGACCAAGAAGAAGCAGGTGCCCAATTGGAAGCACTTTCTCCTTAGCCTGAACAAGCAAATAAGAGCACTAGTGAAATCCTCCAAAGCAAACTTAGAGTCCAAATTGGCCACATCTACTACAGACAATCATAAGGCCTTCTTCACATATGTCCGCAACCTCAAAAGAAGCACCCAAACCTGTTCAGAACTGGTGGTCAAGGACACCACATATACAAATGCCGTAGATATAGCAAACTTGCTGGCTGACAGAATCAGTGAAAACTTTACCCATCTGCCCCCCCCCATCAGTAAATCAGGACATCCCGAGTACCTGCCCCCTTATCTAGGGAACAGGTCATCACTGCTCTCTCAAAGGCAAAAAAATACAGCCTCCATGGGAGCCGATAACATCCCAGGCTGCAGACAGAACTTGTAGCACCATTAGGCACCCTATTCAACCAAAGCCTAAGCACTGGCTTCATCCCAGCTGAGTGGAGGACAGCCACTGTCATCCCTTTACATCAAGGTGGAGCGTCCACCTATCTGGGAAATTATAGACCCATCAGCCTAACTAGCCTGATCTGCAAGGGCATGGAATGGATCATCATGGGCATCATTAACAAGAAGAATGGCAACCTCCAAGCACTTGATCTCATACAGTTTGGCTTCATCAAGGGGAGTTCATGTCTGCAAATTTGTTTGACTTCCTTGAGACAGTCACAAAAGCCATGGATGAGGGGAAGACTGTGCATACCACCTACCTTGACTGGGCCAAAGCTTTTGACACTATTCCCCAGTCAGGCATAATAGATAAACACTCTCAACTAGGCATCAATCCATATGTTACCAGATGGGTAGCAAACTGGCTCACTGATAGAACCCATGTAGTCAAAATAGGGGAAGCCACATCAAGCAGTTGACCTGTAACAAGCAGCGTACCCCAGAGTTTGGTCTTGAGGCCTCTGTTATTTGAGATATACTTTTCTGAGGTGCAGGCCAAAACCAGTGGTCTATGGCTGACCAAGTTTGCTGATGACTGCAAGCTGGGTGCTGTCATCAATTCCCCTAGTGATGTGGACATCCTCCAGGAGTGTCTCACTCAGACAAATGACTGATGCCAGAAACATGGCCTCAAGCTGAATACCAAAAAATGCATCATCAACTCCTTTGGAGAGAGAGACATCCCCACAAATTATCACATTAATAACAATGTCCTAAGCACTCAATCAGTTGTGAGGGATTTGGGCACCCAGGTTGATAGCAACCTGACTTTTGACCACCATGTTGCTGCTATGGTACAGAAAGGCTTCTACATGGCCCACCTCATAAGTAAGGGTATCTCATCCCGGAACAAGGAGGTCATAACATCTCTGTATTCTTCCCTTATAAGGCCCTTTATTGAGTACAACGCACCTTTCAGCATGTACCTCGCAAAGCACATTGCAGCAGCTGAAGAGTCCACAGAGGTTCCTCACCAGGAGAATCCAGGGCCTCAAACATCTACCATACACAGATAGGCTAAAAGCCCTATCCCTCTACTCAGTTTCATATAGACACCTCAGAGGTGACCTCTGTTTGGCATACAAGGCGATCATGGACCCCACATTGATGGGACTGTTACATTGCCTCAAGTCAAGCTGCACTTGAGTAACCCACATGTGTGGCTTCACCCTGGTCTGTGACATCAACAGGACTTGGTGGGGACAGAGGTGTGTCCCAGAGACTCCCTCATCTATGGAATAGACTCCCTCTCCACAACAAGCAGAGTACCTCTTTACTCCTTAAGTGCAACCTGGATAACTGGATGGGAAACAGAAAATATACCCCTGGGATTCCACCCATGTCTCTGCTGGACAGGGGCATTGGGTGCTGATTTGTCTAAACATGAGCTAAACTCTTGGCTAGGCTTATAAGGGCCTCAGGGCTAATAGCCTAGTAATCTTGTATGATCCTATGAGCCTATGATTTTACTAAATGCTTTCTTCTTATTTCTGAATCGTAATATAAACATGTTGATAGCTTTTGTTTGTTGTAATTTGTCATTTTCTGAAATATTTGAACTCTGAAAATCAAATCTTTCATTACGTATTGACTTCATTGATCAATTATTTGCGAGAAAGCCATTATTTTTATGAGGTACATACCAAAACTATGAGGCAAAAATCTGGACATTCTACAAAAGTGTGAACATTTGAGTGGCATGTTTACTGTCACACACACTCTCACCTAGTGTGACACATACTCTCAATTTACTGTCACACTCACACAATGACACATTGCCTCACACACACTCATGGTTACAAGCACTCAGTCAGTCCCGCACACAGGCCAGGAGCTAATAGCCATGCCTGTACATTCATGCTTAGGTGACAGTGCATTAGCCAGCTGCCTTTCTTCAGTTAGGGTGGAGTGCCATTGCAGAGGTGTAATTCCATTGTTCACTGTTACATTACAGTATGGTCATGAACATCCTTCTCATTTACACGCATTGTAATTCTGTCTCAGATGAAACATGCAATGATGTCTTTTATGCCTGGCAGAGAGCAAATCTCAACAGTCTGTAGGAAACAGAGTATAGAAATGGAGATTGTAGGTGAGCTGCAAAGGACATGTTATTTACAGCCTGTATTATTTTTGTTGAGGAACCTCCTGTGAACATTCCATTTGCTGCATGTGCCTGGTCAGGTACATACCGAAGGGGGCATTATACTCAATGATGTGTCTGATGAGGACTGAATACACAGGAACTATGCTCTTCTTGGACCTCAGTGCCATGCCCTTTCTTGTAAATTGAGCATGTATTGACTTTCTTACTACCTTAGACACATACTCCGGAACCAGGCTACTATCCACATACATCCTCATATCTCTGACCTGACTAATGGCTCCACTGTTAGTGGTGTGTTATCAATAAGGAATTTTCTTTGGATGGACAGATTCCCAAATGGTACTGTTTTGCATTCCTTGGCATTGAGCATTGTCTTTGTCATGGGTAGTTTGTCTGTGTTAGTCCTTCCTGTATTATGTTAGTTTCTCATGGTTATTCTATGACTACTCCTAGTTTGCAGTTATCTGCAAAACTTGTCAACAAGAGGTCTTCTATGACTACTCCTAGTTTACAGTTATCTGCAAAATTTGTCAACAAGAGGTCTTTGAAAATTCTAACAAGTAAATTCAAAAAAGACAGTGGCCCAGCACAAGATCCCTGAGGGCCTCTGCTAGCGACTGGCCTCTTTGGGAAGATGATCTCTCCCATCACAAATTCCTTGGTCCTACCTATGAGCTAGTTGCCTATCCAGCCAAAAACATTGGAGTTAATGCCTAATTCCATGAGTTTGTTTCCAATGCTAGCAAGGAGTATTGTGTGATATGCCTTACCCAGATCAGGGTAGGTTGTATGCACCATTTTTCCCTTAAACATTGCCTTGGTGACTTATCCAAATAAGTATAGCAGGTTCAGTAAGCATTATCTGCATTTGCAAAGTCAAATAGGTTTGATGCCAGCGTCTTAGCATTGGTGTTTGTCATTATTATTCATAACTGAAATTTTTGTCAATAGCTCTGCATATGAAAGTAGCCATGCTTATGGGACCACAGTTGCCAAAGTCCATTGATGGACTGCAGTTGTGCAGAGGGATAAACATTGCAGTCATCCATTCTTATGGTACAAAGCCTGTCTGGATATTATGGTTAAACACAGAGGACACAACAGTGGGTGGGGGAGTTGCAGTGTTATCCTATATTTATGAGTACCACAAGCATTATGTTTTTGTCCATGTTGGGCATATGGACTAAATGATCCTGGATGTTTGCTTTTACAAAGTCCAGGAATCTCTGGGTTTGCAGGTTTGTGGTCATGAAGGAATTTCAATTTAGACGGGAAGTTAAAGTCCACCATGAATATGGTATTGGGTGGAATACTGATTATCTCCAGTAGTTCTAAGTATGAGCCATGTGTTTAGGTTCATAGGTTCATACTAGGCTATCTGCCCTAGGGCATTTATAAGCCTAGCCAGAGTGTGTTTGGCTTTCGCCACCCATTTTAAATTAATTTTGCTATGCCCTTTTTCGAGGTTAGTATACTGTGCCTCTTTCTAGCAGTGACACAGAAGTGATACCCGGGGTAAACCTACTATTTCCCAGCCACTCATCAAGATTCCTCTTGAAGAGAGTCAATGAGGGACTCTGCCTAACCTGGACTGGGATTTTATTCCAGAGTGAAGGGAGCCTCTGGGTTATGAATCTGTCCCTCCAGCATGTCCTATTTATTTCAGTGCTGTGGTTCAAGTCTCTCGAGCGCGTAGCTCGATGGGATTTGGATTTTCTGAGGTGCAGCATGTCCATTAATTCCGTGTTGGACATGGCTTTATACGTCAGGCACAGATCGCCTCTGAGCAGGCAGTATGCCACTGAGTAGAGCTGGAGTTTCTTTAACCGGGCAGCATATGGCATCTGTTTGAGCTTTTTGATCCTCTTGGTGAGGTACTTTTGGGGTCTTTCCAGTTGCTGCAGGTGTCTGGTAAGGTACATCCCAAAAGGGGCATTGTACTCAATTATGGGCCTGATGAGGGATGAATAAAGAGGCACGATGACCTCCCCTGATCTAGATGTGAATCCCTTCATGATTAGGTGGGCTATATAAAATGTTTTTCTAACCACTTTGGCCATGTGGTTGTCAATTGAGAGATTGCTATCAACTTGGGTCCCCAGGTCCCTAATTACTTCTTCCATACTTAATGGATTACCACCTATGTGGTAATTTCTGGACACTTTGTTTTTGCCAAAGAGGATGACTATACACTTTTTGGCGTTTAGCTTGAGGCCATGGCTCTGGCACAAGTTGTCTGTTTCTATGAGGCCCTTTTGTAGGATGCTTGTGTTTGCAGTCATCTGCGAACTTGGTCAGCCACAGTCCTTCCGTGTTAGCCTGTACCTCTGAGAAATATATACCGAACAATAGAGGTCCCAGGACTGAGCCTTGTGGGACACCACTTGTAACTGGTTTGGAGTCTGACATGGCTCCAGCAATTCTAACCATGTGGGTTCTGTCCTTGAGCCAGTTTGCAACCCATCTAGTGACACAGGGGTTTATATTTAAGCTGGTGAGCTTATCTATAATGCCCGAGTGGGGTATTGTATCGAAGGCTTTTGCAAGGTCCAGGTAGGCTGTGTGGACCACCTTCCCCTCGTCAATGGCCTTGGTGACTGTTTCAAAGAAATCAGCCAGGTTTAAGACACAGGATCTGCCCTTAACAAAGCCAAACTGGGTAGGATTCAGTGTCTGTAGGTCCCCAATATCTTTATTTATGAGGTCCATGATGATCCTTTCCATAGCTTTGCAGACCAAGCTAGTCAGGCTTATGGGGCGATAGTTTCCAGGATCCGTTGAGGCACCACCTTTGTGGAGAGGGACCACTGTTGCCGTACGCCACTCTTTGGGTACATATCCTGTAGTAAGGCTGAGACTGAACAGTAGTTTTATGTTTGGGTTTAGTTCTTCTTGGAGTTCATGTAGGACGCAGCCCGGGACACTGTCTGGTCCCATTGATGCTGTGTTTTTTGCTTTGGAGAGGGCGTCTCTTACCTGGGCATCTGAGATGTCAGGGGGGCAGCACTCTGCTGGGATAGATATTTGCCCTTTTGGTGGGGAGGGGGGAAGAAGTTTGCGCTGAACCTGTCAGCTAGGATGTTGGCAATGTCTGTGGGTTCGTGTATTTTTGTCATTTTGGACTAATTCTGAGCATATCTGGGAATTCCCACCCAGGTTCCTAACATAACTAAAGAAAGCCTTGTGATTATCCTTAGTGTCCTGTGCAATTTTTCTCTCGAAGTTGGCCTTAGTCGATTTTATGAGTGCCCGTAGTTTTTTGCTAATACTGATCAGAGATGCCTTCCCTTTTTGGGATTTTGCTCTATCATGTAGTAGCTTCCTCCTTCTATTGTATAGTTTGTTTATGGCTGGGGTCCACCAGACAGGACGCCTAACTTTGGAGGATTGGGTCTTGGTTTTATTTGGGATTTCATGATCCATGCATTCCTGAAGGTGTTCATAGAATGCATTTATAAAGGATTCTGGGGTCTGGGCCGTATTTTCCACAGGCCCGGGGGCTTTGAAGGATTCCACCTCGGTTTTGAGGAGTGTGAAATTTGCTTTAGAGAAGTTTTTCACTGTGGTTTTCTGGGCAGGGGCTGGAGTCAGGATGTGAATATCTAGTGAGATTAGTTTATGGTCTGATCTTACCAGTGAGGGATACACTTCTGGTCTGGAGCATAGAGTCCCCATGTTGGTGATGATCAGGTCCAGTATGCTTTCCCCTCTTGTGGGAGTGGCAACAAGTTGTTCCATAGCATTTGAGTTTATAAATTCTAGGAACCTTCGGGCTAGGGTGTTGGAGCTAGATTAATGCTCCCAGTCTGTGTTAGGGTAGTTGAAGTCGCCCAATATAATGGTGTTTGGAGAGACCTTCATATTTTCCAGTGTTCTCAGGAAGGTTGAGTGGGGTTCCTGGGTTTGGGAGGGTGGTATGTAGCAGGCTATAAACTGGAAGGCAGTTTTATCCACTGCTAGTTGCACATGGATAGTCTCTGATGCTTCGTGCTGTGCCACCAACCTGGAGGTGTGGGTATCTTTGACGAATATTGATACTCCCCCTCCTTTTGTGGTTCAGTCCAAGTTTTGGGGCTAAAAAACATGGTATGAAGTATAACCTGGTAGTGCTGGGGTGCTCTCGGGAGTCTTGAACCAGGTTTCTGTTACTGCACAGATATCGATGTTCTCCATGCTAAGGAGAGTTTTGAGTGCATGCATCTTGAGGTTTAGACTTCTGGCATTGAGTAGCATTACTCTTAGTTTCTTATCCCTTGTGATACCTATGGAGGTGGGTTTGTCTTTTGAGCCTTGCCTAAAAAAGGCACGATGGGGGTGGCAAGAGCCTTTGCCAATATCCGAAAGCCCAGGGCTGATAGGTGCAAGCCATCACTAGTGAAGCATCGTGGCTTGTCGAGCATGTCATCCCAGGCAGACAGGCATTGGATCCCCTTTGAATGACACCAATACTTATGCCAATTATAGGTTCATAGTTGAAATTGATCATCTTGTCTTCATATTGTGGCATCATTCTTGGTGAGGGTAAGATGCTACTCAAGGCCAGGGTCATACCGGCCTGGGCTACATGCTCAGAGAGCTCCTCTATGTCTCTTTTCATGTAGTCCAGGGAGGTACATCTCAGGTCATTCACACCAGCATGGACAATGACTGAGTCATATTTGTACTTGCCTTGGAGTCACCTGAGTGCTTGTGTTATGTGGCGGATCCTAGCGCCCGACAGGCAGCTCACCGTGACCTTCTCCTTGTTCAGCCTGGTGAGCAGGACGTCAGTGTGCCTGATGATAGAGTCACCTATTACAAGTGTATCAGGTGTGTTGTTTAGCCTTAAGGACTGTGACTGTTCGGCACACTGGCTTTGTGAGCTATGTGTTGCACGTGTTTTGTTTTGGGGTAGCGGTTGCTTGGGTGTCTGCTTTGGAGGTTTCTGCTGCTTAGGCAGATTTTTATTTAGAGCCTCCGAGTATGTTTTTGTGTGTTTATGTGTTTGGTTTGCTGTCATGGTAGGTTTATGTGAGACTGGAATTGTAGTGAGTGTGGTTTCCTTCTCCTCCTGACTGGTTACGCCAGTACTGAAATGAGAGAGCTTAGCCTCCAGTTTGACTATATGGTTGCATCTCTCACATGTGTTGGAATTTGTTGGGAGGAGGAGAGGGTTGTCTGTGTACATGAGGCAGTTGTAACATTGCCTCAAGATTCCCAGATTCACCAGCTGGACCAGGAGGAGATTGACAACTGACCTTAGGACATGCTAGAATAGTATTGGGAATTCCTTTATAATTGGAAAAAAGGGCCAATGGGGAACAAAGTACTCAATGGGAGTTTGTGAGGGTGTAGTGCTTTTAATTTTTTAGTGCTGACTTATATAATTGCTTTAGATCATAGAGGGTTGCAAAGATATGTTGTGTGACTCTAACTCTGGTAATATGGGCAGAGAAGCTCAAGCATGTCATCCATTTTGAACAATGTTGAGGTATGTATGTTTCTTATGTAGATTGCCAGATCTACACCTTTATTGTCTGCCTGTGCAGTACGTGGTGTAGTTGATGCGAAGCATACAATACACCTTGTTAAGCAGTCTAGCCTGTATTCATTAGTAAATGTGTACACACCTGACCACGTGGCTGATTCTGCCTTATTTATACTGACCAACTTTCTCCAAGAGGCTACTGAATTAACCCAGTCTATGGTAGAGTTGATATTGAATTTGTCTTCCCAACTTGAAAGTATCACGAAAACAGAGAAACTGACAAACACTTAGGCATGATCTATTTACACATATTATCCCTTTCTCTTACCTTCATTGTTAATTAACAAGCGATAATCAAACCTGAAGGCTTTAAGCTTGTGAATATATTAACCAAGTTATCTGTGTACATCCAGAGTGTGCAAAATACTTTTTCTTTGTGCAGACACTTAAATACATGTACAACAATGTATGTCTAAACATATGTGGTCATTCTCATGATGTCACAGACAAGCACACTTATTCCCACCTGACCACAAATAAGCATGGACATGTTCCTATTAAATACAGTATATTACTGGAATTGATAACATTTTTTCCCCTGTGGTCAGTAAAGGGAGAAACTGTAATTATATTTACAATTCATGTCCATTTTTTCCGTTTGTTTTTAAATACAGAAGAATGGTATTCTACTGTGTAGCAGGATTTACAGGAACATCAAACATATGAGATATCCTTATATAGAGTCCCTAATCAAGATAGGTCACCACAGCATTTCCAGAAATAGGTTCAGTTTGTGCAGATAGACAGAAACTGGGATTGGGTGAATGCTGCAAAACCCCATTTGTTTTCATCACATTTCAGGATGGACAACTTCCAAACTCTTTTGACAAGTTAGGATGGGTTTTGCCAGATAACTGATGCTGAGGATAAATGTTGTCCCTGATTTTTGGCCACATGTACGTCATACAGCAGATGATCAAGATGAAAAGTCTATGACATCTTTTGAGGTTCAAAGTGCAATGCAAGGTCATACAAGATGTAGATTTTCAAGCAACAAATGTGATTTCACAGTATCAGTAGTTATGTTTGGTTATTTATTAACAACTCTGTTGTATGTCATCAGTTATTGATATGATATCTGTACACTGCTGTACAGAAAACATCACATATGCAGAAATGAATATCTCTGTACAATTGTATTTATGCATATGTATCTATGAAATATGTATGAGTAAGGACAAACATTTCAGTAAGCCTGAATACATAGTCATCTGTCTATTCTTAACTCAGGAATATAAACCTGCTGTCATACAAGTTGGACAATCACATTGGACTCTCTTAATTCTTTTCTTGTATTGCTACCTAATCCATTAGCACTATATCATTTGAACATCACTTCAGTTAGATGAAAGGTATTTCAAGGATTTTCTGCTGTTTGTCTTGCATTCTCATCCTGACACACACACATGGTGTTGTCCATATGCTTCGCTGGCTTGACTGCTTGTAGCACTTTGGTGCATTAGCTAACTTTTAGCTTGCATGTTAATGTGTATGCACTTCTTACATATTTGATGCCTCATGTGCCATTGCAATGCTTACAATAGTTTCCACCCTACCATAAAGATACACTAACAATATTACCCAGTGCATGATATGTCATATTTCCATTACTTAGGATGATGCATCTGCTGTCATACAAGTTGGGCAATCATTTACTTCATTGAAGGACTTAGGTCATAGTCCATGTGGGTATAAACTACCCAAGACATATCAGACTGGACTATATGAAGAGAGACATGATGGAACACTGAATGTGTGTCCCAGGCAGGTATGAATCTAGCCTTGAGTAGCATCCTACCTTTTCATAGTTTCATAGACTGTTACTAGGCTAACGTCCCTGTGGCATCTTTCTAAGCCTAGCCAAGTGATGTTGTCTATCCAAACAGGGCATTGAGAGACAGGCATTTATAAGCTACCTCTTTCCATAATGGACATGGGTATCAGGCATGATGTAAATTTCCTATTCCCCATCCAGTGGTCTAAGTTGCACTTAAACTGGGTAATAGACAAACTCAGCTTCACATGGATGGGAAGCCTGTTCCATAGGAGGGAACAGTCTCTTGGAGAAATACCTGTCTCTCCAGCATATTCGTTTTAAGTCACAGACAAAATTCAACTCCCTAAACCTTGTATTTCTGGAACTCTGACTTTTGAATATGTAAGAGATTCATAAGTGTAAGTCAGGCATAGATCAGCCCTGAGTAATTTATAGGAGACTAAGTAGAGGGAAAGGGCTTTAAGGCACAATGCATAAGGCAGGTTTGTTATGCCTTGTATTCTTTTTACAAGGGACCTCTGAGGATGCAAGAGTTGCTGCATACGCCTGATCAGGTACATGCCAAAGGGAAAACTGTACTCCATGATTGGTCTGATGAGGGTGGAGTACAGTGGCTTAATGACTTCTTTGGAACCAGATGACATGATATTACTTATGAGTTGCACAACATAAAAGGATTTTATCACCACTGTGGCCACATGGTGGTCGAAGGTAAGGCTACTGTCTATATGCATACCTAGATCCCTGACAACTGGGTTGACTCTTAGGGGTGTATTATCAATACAGTAATTAGCTCAGATGGTTGACTTCACAAATGGTACAATTATGCATTTCTTAGTATTGAGTTAAAGACCATAGCTTTGGCACCATTTGTTAGTCAGAGATGGACCTTCTTGAAAAATGTTAATGTTTGCAGGGGAGTGGATGATAACCCCAGCTTGCAATCATCTGCAAACTCAATCAACCATAAATCTTCAGCATTTGCTTCCATTTCAGGGAAACAGATGTTAAAAAGGAGCAGGCCCAGTGTGAGTCCTGGGGGTCTCTGCTATTGACTGGCCTCCTAATGGAGGTGGGCCCACCTACTTTGACCTCCTTTGTCCTATCAGTGAGCCATTTGTCTATCTAGTGGGTAAAGGGTTTATATCTAAATTAATGTGCTTGTCTATAATACCTGTGTGGGGTGTTTTATAAAAAAAGTCTTGGCCAGGTCGAGGTAAGCTGTGTGCACAGTCTTACCTTCATTGAGTGCTTTGCTGACCATCTCAAAAAAGTTCAGCAGATTTAATAGTAATGACTTTTCTTTAACAAAGTCAAAGTGTGATGGGTTCAGTGTTTGCAAGTTACCTATGTCCTCATTTATCATGTCCATGATGATTCTTTCCAAGGCCTTACATATGAAGCTGGTAAGATCTATGGGCCTGTAGATGCCTGGATCAATGGTTGGACTTATTTTACGCAAAAGAATGACTGTAACAATCTTTTATTCCTTGGGAACAAAATCTGACTGAAGGTCACAGTTGAGAAGTGATTCAAGTGGACCACAGAGGTCATGTTTCTTGCTATTTATTAAATATCCTGGGATGTTATTGGTACCCGTCGATGCAGTGTTTTTGGCCTTAGAAAGTGCATTGATGACCTATTTCCTAGTAATGGTTGGGGAATTGTGTTATGTGGTATCTCCTTTGGATTATTGGGAGGAGGTGGAGGGAGAAATTTCAGCTGAACCTGTCATCCAAAAGGTTGGCAATGGCAACTGGTTCGGTGTGGGCAAAGCCACTTACAATGAGCTCTGTGCATTATTGTGTATTTCCTCTGATGGTACAGATATAGTCGTAGAAAGCTTTATGCTTGTCCTTTGCCTGAGAAGCTATTTTTTTTTTTTATTTAGCCTTTGAAGTATTAATTAACCCCCTTAGCTGTCTGTTTTGATTATTCCGAGGGATTTTCATTTGTAGGGCTTTGTTTCTGCTACTTTTGACCAAGATTTTTTTCTTTTGTTGGATAACCGATCGATACTGTGATTCAACCAGTGTGTCTTGTCTTCTGAGTTTGTCTTATTCTTAGCACGAATAGGCACAGCTCACTCTATACAGCTATCAAAATGGCTATACAGAGATTTTGTAAATAACTCAGTGTGTGCTATGGTGTTTACTGGGTTTAGGAGTGCTTGGAATTTAGCCAAGGTGTTGCTTAGTAGAAATAGCTTAGTCCCAGAAAAGTTCTTACAATTTTTAGGTTTCACTGGATGCAGGGATATAATTTTTATTTCGGGTCTATATTAGATGAGTGACCATTTTGATGTTCAAATCATAGGTGGTCGACATCATATGATCGAACATCAGAAAGGTCGAAGGTGAAAGTCAATGGCTTTTCAAGCCAGAATGGGAAATTTTCCCTTTCTGCACTAAAGTGTGTTCTTGGAGTTGGTATATTTAAGTAGGGAGTGTAGGGTGTGCATGGGGGCTTGTGATCAAATCTGATGAGCAAAGGAACATCACCCCCCACCCCATGTTCATGAGTACAAGGTCAAGGATGATTGTATCCCTGGTAGTATAATGGATTAACTGTGCTAGGATGTTGGTATTAACAAAGTTTAGGAATCAATGGGATTATGCATTAGAAGTGGTGTAGCCTCCCCATTATATAGAGGGGTAGTTGAGATACCCCATGAATATCATATTGGGTTGAATGGTGAGGGACTTTTGTATATTGAGATAGGTAGTATGGGTTTCCTGGGATTATTGGTTTCAAGGATATGGTACAACACCCCTTTTACAGTGAGTTGCACATATATGAGTTTCAGTGGGTCATACAATTTAACTTGTCTGGATGTGAGATTGTTTTTAATATGGACTAAGGCTCCTCCATCTTTAGTTCTTTCCTGTCCAGTAGCCGTTTTACAGGTGTGAAAGGCTTTATAGCCTTGCACTACTGGGGTAATTTCACTGACTTTAAACCATGCTTCCGTTACAACACAGATGTCTACAGTCTCCAAGGCGAGGAAGGTTTGCAAGGAGTGGAGTTTCTTGTTAAGACTAAATAAAGTAGGAATAAGCACAGGTACAATAAAATCACCTGAATAAAGTGCAATTTTTTAGTAAATGGGAAGGAAGGAAACAGAAGATAATTCAAGTTTAAAAGATTAAGGGGGAGGGCCTTCCCAGCTGATCTCTTAGTGCTCATGAGAATGAGTTGATGATATGGGACTGGGAGCGAGAGGAGTGTCCAAAATTAGATTTATAGTAGGGGCTGACAACTCTAAAAACACCAAGTTTAAAAGTGCAACAGCAGGGTAGGTGGTTGGGAAAAATCAAATGCAAACAGAGATCTGCAGTAGTCATGCATAGAACAACAAGTCAAACAAGTGCTACAGCTAAATAAAGATACATCTAAATATTTCCAGTTAAATTAAGGATGCAATTTCTCAGCTCCCCCACCAATTAGCTGGATGTTATTCATTCTCTGGAAAGAATTATTTTCATACTTTTCTAACTGACCCTAACCAAGAATTTGTAAAACTCCAAAAGAGCAAAAATACTAAAAGAAACCAAGATGCAATAAAAGAAAAAGATAAAAAAAATAAGTAACCAAACCTTAAATGAATAACTTCAATCCAAAATTAAATGCAGACAGATATCAGCAGTAGCCAGACAGAGAACAGCCCATATTATGATGCCACAGTACCAGAACAAAATGATTGACTTCAACAATTGGCTTAATTTCTTGTGTCATAAGAAGGGGATCCAATATTTGTCAGCCTGGGGAGATATGACCAGTGGTGGCTGGTGACTTCAAATCGAAGGGGGTCTGCAGCAGACAGCTGAATGGGTAGGGTCAATGGGAAGGGGTGTGGCCAACTAGAAAGGGGAAGAGCTATACTCAAAACCACAAAAACTGGAACTTTAATTAAATACATTGCCTTTGGTGCCAAACCATCATTATGAGAGTGCAATCAATGCAATGTGAAGTTTAGAAGAAAAAAATATTCAATGCATTGGCTGTATGACAACTTACTTAATATATAGATGGAAACAAAAAGGCTGTGAGGCATGAAAAAATAAATTACTTTTTAAATACACTACTGGAATGCCAGTCAAAATCAATCAAGTACAAGAAAAACAAGCAGCACTCAAATGAAACCACTTATCCTTGCACTGCAGTTCTAATTATAATTTATATTCAGCTTTATAAAAAAGTACCAAGTAACTTGTTGAAAGTAGCAATCTCTGTGATACCCCCACTTGTAAAAATTATTTTTATCCAAAAAAAACCTGCTGCCTGACAGCTATCTACTTGTTTCATTGGGAAAACATGATCAAAGTAAAAAAGGAACAGCAAACAAGAAACAAGCTCAAGATAAATTGCTTAAAAGATTACTGCACAGGTTATGGACCACGCATGATAGATTGGCATTCTGTTTAGTTTATAGGTAAAGCCTGCAAAGATGACTGCAAGTCTCTAACAAAGGTGATGAGATTCTTAAAATACTGTAATTCTGTCCTTTATTACAAATACTGTCATATGCATTTCAATACCCAAGGCTTATATGTTATCTAGTTACATAAGTATTCTCTGCATGGCAACAACAAAAAGGCTTTCAATGTTGGTAATTCTTTAACAGTAAGCTTGCTTACATCTTACAATCTCAGACAAGCTTATCTGATGGTCATGAAAGCATCGCTACTTTCACACAGAGTAACGGGCACTTTCTGAATAATAAGCATAATCAACAGCATAAAAATATGACAGAAAACCAGAACATTCTGCAAAGTCAACCAAGTACAGATGAAAAGCCACTGTAGTACTTGTGTCTACCTTGGATGGGGGGTGGGGGGTACTCTGCACACTTAAACTGCATAACTGCTCCTTGCCTTGCTTGGACACATCCAGAGTCACTACATAGGGCAGTGGGGTGCAACAAGTATGTCACAACTTGAAATGTCTCTGGCTGACTGCAATGGCCCTGACACATTTGTCATACCTCTCAACCTCAGAGCAAGAAATTTGGACAAAGCCATAGACAGAAGTGGGACAAAAGCCCAAAAATAAGGACAATATTTAAAGATTGCTCTTATAAACTTTCTAATAAAGTAGTAGGTCTTGCATTAGTATGAATTTTCTGAAGGGTATGAAATCTGAAACTCAAATGTCTGTCATTTTCTTACTTCAGTCTTTAATGATTTGCCACTAATTTGCCAGAAAACCACAATTTTATGAAAAGTGGATCAAAAATGTGATGCAAAAATATTAAATAGCCACACAATACAGCTGGGAACCTTTCAAAGGGACACTTTAATATTAGTACTGTCAGCTTAAGCAGCTGACAAAATAAATGTATCTACATGCATTTCGAAATAAAAGTAAAAGTAATAACTCTGATTATTACAGTTATTTATTAATTGTAAACCCTCCACATTTGTTTCCAAAATTGCCATTTTGCAGAGGGATTATTAGAGGGAGAGCAACATTTTGAGCCAAAATCGGGAACAGTTGAGAGGTTTGGATATGCCCTATTCTATAAAGCAATTTGCATGTACCTCTCAACCTGTTAACACAGGAAATCTGGACAAGGCCAAATATATTGGGGGACCACACAAACAGTACTAAAATTGCTCTTGCATAAACTTAGTTGATAGAACAGGTCTTGCTTAAGCATACATTTTTCTGAAGGTTATGAAGTCAAACTCAATGTCTGTCATTATTTAGTGACTTAATTCCTAAATGATTTGCCAAAAAAACATACATTTTATAAGGAACAAACTGAAAATAAGAAGCAAAAAGCTATTAATTCTGTGAAAATCTTGACAATTGAGAGGTATAGTTCAGCAGAGCCAGGGCTGTCTGAGTTTGCCATCCTACCCCCTCACAAAATTATGGTTGAATGGAGCCACCCCCTGCAGCCATTCCAATGTCCCATTACTTGGCTATTTCACCCCATTTACCATAAACACTGCAATGTGCATACTGCTTTACTTCTACGATGATTTGGATTTCATTTGAAAGTTTTATTTTGCATTTTACAGCACAAACACTAAGACATTTGCTGAACAAAGCAATACAGTCTCACAATGAAAATAGACTTAGCATTAAAACTCTGCCCTTGAAACTCACATTCATTGAAACAGCATTGAAATCCACATTCAAAGAAAATACATTTGGGTAGTATAAAGATTAACTTTGGGCTGTTTTCAAATAAGCCTCTTGCACACAAAACACATGTGTTGTGTGATACACCTTCCTGATCGTATTAAATTATATTCCTTGTATAATACAGTACAGCTGTTATAGGGGGTTTTAAATTTGTTTGAACATTTTTCCAGTAAACAATGAAACAAAACGCATGCACCAATAATGACAAAACTGCCCAGTTGAGAACATTTCCATCATAAAAAAGTCTACTCAAACTTATACAATCCACCAGTATCAGTAAATATGCACACTCTCTGCAGAAGTAAGTCGTCTAAATAATTCCACATTAAATATATCTGTAACTAATGAAGAGGTTGCTGCTAGCAAACAACTTTATATTTCATTGTTTCATCTATAAATAAAGTGCCTGTTGCCCCTGAGGAATAAATTGCCTATATTACATTAAAAAAAAAAGTTAAGCTAGTAATATTGCAATAGGAAATGGATGGCAAACTGATAACAGGTTCATAGTTACTAGGTATCTTCGCCAAAGAGGACATTCTTAGTACGGCAGTATCCATTCCCTGTGGGAGTAGAACCCAGAGTCTTCTGCATCAAAAGCAAATACACTACCTGCTGTGCTATTAACAATGCAAGCAGACTCACTATAAGCAGCACTAAACTTCTCTTCCCAAGCGGCTCTCAGCTACTTGTAAAATCTATTTGATACTCAACTGTATCACTCAACTTCGCAGCACAAGAAATCTGGAAAAAGCTAAAATTTATTGGGGGGGACAAAAGCCTAAAAACCAGGGAAACATTAAACATTGCTTGTATAACCTTGGAAAGCTGCTAGAATAAAAAAAAATGCTGTGTTACCACCATACATTTTACTGCCCATTTTTGAACCCAGGTCCCTGTACAAAACACGCAGAGTAACATACCATTATACCATATCAGCTGTTTTGTGAAAGAGAGGAAGACTGAAACTTAAATGGCTACCATTTAGTGAATTCAGTTCTCATTATTGCTGCCAACCTCTTAGCACAAAACACCTGGACAAACCCAGTAATGGGGGAATACAGCCCTCAAACATATTCAGTGAATTCAGTTCTCGCCATAGCTCTCAATCTTAGTACAAAAAAAATGGAAAAGCCAATAATGGGGGACTACAATCCCAAAAATAGAGAGAAATTTCAAATATTCATCTTATAATTTAGAAAATTGCTAGAATAAAAGGTTTTGTGTTACTATGTACTTTCTGAAGAATATGAAGTCTGAAATTCAAATGCCTGCCAATTTTATTTATTTAACATTTGTTAACTAGGAAAGTCTGACTTGGTACAAAAAACAATATTCAGCAGAGGCCCAGGGAGAAATAATGCAGACACATGTCTTTGTAACATGGGAAGACACAAGAGCAAACCCACACAAACACAGGGAGGACATGCAGATTCTATACAGAAGGCACCCCAGCCAAGAATCAAAGCAGAGAGCCTGTAGCTGTGAGGCAGTAATGCTACCACAGCACCATCAGATATCTAAGGATTTAAATATTCAGAAACCACAGATGTTATGAGGAACAGAACAGAATAAAATATGAGGCAAAACATCTGCAAAAAAATCCACAAATGGGGGTGAGTAGGGAATTCAGGCTCTTCTTACCTGCACTCAAGGTACAGGGTTCAATCCTGATTTCTAACCACACACAGGTTCTCTCTAGCCACCAGTATAAAACAACTGGGGAATTTCACACACACACACACATACACACACACACACACACACACACACACACACACACACACACACACACACACACACACACACACACACACACACACACACACACACACACACAAACTGGCAAGGTAACCTGTTTGTTCCTAGACACTCCATTCATGGCAAAATGGCCTTAAGCACATACATCTATTCACAGCAGCAGACAGCAAACTCCTAACACTTAACTCTCCAGCATGGCAATAACTCAAACAAACACTTAGCTTACCCTGTTTGTAGCAAACTCCAGACAGCCTCCAGCAAAGCTACCCTGTTCATAGCAAACTTCTGTTCACGGCAATAACTCAAGGCACCCAGCAAACTCCTTCATTCAAGTCAGCAGCACTCTTCAGCTTTTTTTCACAGCAGTTAACACAGCTTTAGCTTTGTTTAGCTTTGTTCAAGGTAGCAGCAATAAATCAGTCACAGCAACCCAGCTCAGTCAGACACAGCAACTCAGCAGCTAACTTCAAGGCAGTAACCCGCCTGAATGTACAGTTCTGATTTCTGGTTCCTGTTGCTTGTTCCAACATTCAAGACTGTAGACCTTGCAGTCCGATCCCCTTCAGTCTATGCGGTTAGAACCACATGGACTTCTGAGGAATTAGCAGTCTGCCTTCTTCCTGAATCTGGACTGGGAAGCCAGCAGTCCAGATTGTGTTATGTGGGAAATCTAGGAATGTACCATTGTGTGGTCACAGTTGGGGGGGCTGCAGTCCTATATCACGAGCCACCACTGGACATGACTGACAAACCATGATGCTTTGCCAGAGATGGTTTGGACTTGTTGCCACTTGACTTCTGGACACTGAAAAAAAAACTTATCTATCCTCATAGTGCTCTTTTAAGCCATGCCAAGTTGTTAAACCCTCTGACATAACAAAAATCAGTCACAACTACCTAAACATATTGCTGCTCAATGCTAGAAGTTTAAATAAAAAATGAATTCCCTGGAAGCACTCTTTACCCAGGAAAATGCAGACATATGTGCAGTCTTAGAAACAAGGTTCAGAACCATAAAAAGCTCCTCAGCTATCAAAGGCTACAATGCCTTTCATACATTTAGATCCCCATCAGATCAGGATAAAACAAAGTGTGGAGGTGTCTCAGTGTTTATAAAGGACAAGTACACTGTAGACTGATTCAACAACATCACTCATTTGAGCTACTCCATGCCCAACTAAGCATAGGTGTGACTCCCTATCATATTCTTGCTAGCTACAGATCCCTTAACCCAAGTTTGGAAAACCATAACTCCTATTTAAACCTAATGGACTCTCTTAACATTCAGCCTGACTTCAATTGCCCCTCCATAAACTGGGAGACTTATACAATGCATAATTCCCTTAGAGGTTTTTGGACTTCTTCAATGCAAATGCCCTAGAGTTAACTCCCCAACTAGAGTAACAGATATCTTAGACCTAGTACTCACAAACATTGGAGAGGCTGCTCCATCCCATGCATTAACTCTTCCATTGTAAGATCTGACCACATAGTTATCTCCTTTAGTACTAAAACTAACCTAGAACCCCATCAAACTCCAAACCTATTAAGAACTTTGTTAAGGCCAATTACCTCAAACTAAGTGACATCTTATTAAACTTCTAAGCCCCTCTGAACCCAGATGACACTGAGGCCTACTCGGTACTGTACAGAAAAGTATTGTATAACCACATTCATAGCTGCACAGAGGATGCGGTAGCTGTGCAAGTCAAACCTATGATTACTGGCAAAAATAAACCTGGTGGAGCCCTAGCAATAAATGGGCTATTCAACAAAAGGAATAAAAAAATCCTCTCCAAAGCCACAAAGAAACAGACAAATCAGTGCAAAAAGGCACTCACCAGTCTAAACAAACAAATTAGAAAGCTGGTCAAATTTCCCACAGCAAACTATGAGGCAAAGATAGACTCCAAGGTGAAAAATAAAAATAGGCTTTTTTAATTATGTTTGGTAAGCATTTCCCCTGAGATTACAATATGCCAAGTTCATCACAAATGGCAACACTTACACCCAGCCTGAAAGTATAGAAAACTTCCTGGCCAACAAGTTAAGTTCAACCCCCCCCCCCCATCACCTCTTACCACACCCAAAGAAATACCCACAACCATCCCCCTACCAGTCATTATGAGGGAACCCGTCCTTACTGCACTTCCTAAAGCCAAAAACACAGCCTCCATGGGTCCTGAAAACATTCTAGGATACTTCTTAAATAGCTTAAAGCAGAATCTATGAGGGCCACTAGAAACCCTCTTTAACCACAGCCTCTGAACAGGCTTTGTCCTAGAGGAATGGAGGACTGCAACAGTCATCCCTCTGCACAAGGGGGACCCATCAACTGAACCAGGGAACTACAAACCCATAAGCTTGGCCAGTCTTATCTGCAAGGCCATGGATAGAATTATCATGGACCTGATCAATAACGACATAGAAACTCTCCAAAAACTGGGCTAGACCCAGTTTGGCTTTGTCAGAGGGAGGTCTTGCCTGCTCCGTCAAGTGAGAGGGGACTTATGCCTGACCCACATGACATTCTCTGATCCAGCCCTGATGAAAATGTTACATTTTCACAAGAAAAATGATATAAGGCTATGCTTTTGTCAAACATGGAGATGCATTGAAGAAGTACTGCAGTGGATTTCCCTAATCAGACATTTGATATCAAGCTTTGTCTCATTGCTTTGATTTTTGAGGACTTCTGTAAATAACTACTGTTCCCATGTTACTGTTTATTAAATGACTTCCATTACAATGCTCATGTCATGGTGATAAATACTCAAGTTATATCATACCAGTCATGGACAAGAAAGATTTATTGAGATACACCATGGTAATGATAGTGTGAATATTAGGTTCATAGATTCATACAAGGCTATCTGCCCTAGGGCATTTATAAGCCTAGCCAGAGTGTGTTTGGCTTTCGCCACCCATTTTAAATTAATTTTGCTATGCCCTTTTTCAAGGTTAATATACTGTGCCTCTGTCTAACAGTGACACAGAAGTGATACCTGGGGTAAACCTATGATCTCCCATCCACTCATCAAGATTCCTCTTGAAGAGAGTCAATGAGGGACTCTGCCTAACCTGGACTGGGATTTTATTTCAGAGTGAAGGGAGCCTCTGGGTTATGAATCTGTCCCTCCAGCATGTCCTATTTATTTCAGTGCTGAGGTTCAAGTCTCTCAAGTGCGTAGCTCAATGGGATTTGGATTTTCTGAGGTACAGCATGTCCATTAATTCCGTGTTGGACATGGCTTTATACATCAAGCACAGATCGCCTCTTTGCAGGCAGTATGCCACTGAGTAGAGCTGGAGTTTCTTTGACCGGGAAGCATATGGCATCTGTTTGAGCACTATGATCCCCTTGGTGAGGTACTTTTGGGGTCTTTCCAGTTGCTGCAGGTGCCTGGTAAGGTACATCCCAAAAGGGGCATTGTACTCAATTATGTGCCTGATGAGGGATGAGTAAAGAGGCACGATGACCTCCCCTGATCTAGATGTGAATCCCTTCATGATTAGGTGGGCTATATAAAATGTTTTTCTAACCACTTTGGCCACGTGGTTGTCAAATGAGAGATTGCTATCAACTTGGGTCCCCAGGTCCCTAATTACTTCTTCTGTACTTAATGGATTACCACCTATGTGGTAATTTGTGGGCCCTTTGTTTTTGCCAAAGGGGATGACTATACACTTTTTGGCATTTAGCTTGAGGCCATGGCTCTGGCACCAGTTGTCTGTTTCTATGAGGCCTTTTTGTAGGATGCTTGTGTCAGCTGGAGAGTCGATTATGGCGCCCAGTTTGCAGTCATCTGCGAACTTATTCAGCCACAGTCCTTCCGTGTTGGCCTGTACCTCCGAGAAATATATACCGAACAAGAGAGGTCCCAGGACTGAGCCTTGGGGGACACCACTTGTAACTGATTTGGAGTCTGACATGGCTCCAGCAATTCTAGCCATGTGGGTTCTGTCCTTGAGACAGTTTGCAACCCATCTAGAGACATAGAGGTTTATATTTACGCTGGTGAGCTTATCTATAATGCCCGAGTGGAGTATTGTATCGAAGGCTTTTGCGAGGTCCAGGTAGGCTGTATGGACCACCTTCCCCTCGTCAATGGCCTTGGTGACTGTTTCAAAGAAATCAACCAGATTTAAGAGGCAGGATCTGCCCTTAACAAAGCCGAACTGGGTAGGATTCAGTGTCTGTAGGACCCCAATATCTTTATTTATGAGGTCCATGATGATCCTTTCCATAGCTTTGCAGGCCAAGCTAGTCAGGCTTATGGGGCGATAGTTTCCAGGATCCGTTGAGGCACCACCTTTGTTGAGAGGGACCACTGTTGCTGTACGCCACTCTTTGGGTACATATCCTGTAGTAAGGCTGAGATTGAACAGTAGTTTTATGTTTGGGTTTAGCTCTTCTTGGAGTTCATGTAGGATGCAGCCCGGGACACCGTCTGGTCCCATTGATGCTGTGTTTTTGGCTTTGGAGAGGGCAACTCTTACCTGAGCATCTGAGATGTCAGGGGGGCAGCACTCTGCTGGGATAAATATTTGCCCTTTTGGTGGGGAGGGGGGGGTTTGCGCTGAACCTGTCAGCTAGGATGATGGCAATGTCTGTGGGTTCGGTGTATTTTTTGTCATTTTGGGCTAATTCTGAGCATATCTGGGAATTCCCACCCAGGTTCCTAACATAACTAAAGAAACCCTTGTGATTATCCTTAGTGTCCTGTGCAATTTATCTCTCGAAGCTGGCCTTAGATGATTTGAGTGCCCATAGTTTTTTGTTAATACTGATCAGAGATGCCTTTCCTTTTTGGGATTTTGCTCCATCATGTAGTAGCTTCCTCCTTCTATTGTATAGTTTGTTTATGGCTGGGGTCCACCAGACAGGACGTCTGCCTTTGGAGGATTGGGTCTTGGTTTTATTTGGGATTGCATGATCCATTCATTCCTGAAGGTGTTCATAGAATGCGTTTATAAAGGATTCTGCGGTCTGGGCCATATTTTTCACAAGCCCGGGGGCTTTGAAGGATTCCACCTCGGTTTTGAGGAGTGTGAAATTTGCTTTAGAGAAGTTTTTCACTGTGGTTTTCAGGGCAGGGGTTGGAGACGGGATGTGAATATCCAGTGAGATTAGTTTATGGTCTGATCTTACCAGTGAGGGATACACTTCTGCTCTGGAGCATAGAGTCCCCATGTTGGTGATGATCAGGTCCGGTATGTTTTCCCCTCTTGTGGGAGTGCTAACAAGTTGTTCCATAGCATTTGAGTTTATAAATTCTAGGAACCTTTGGGCTAGGGTGTTGGAGCTAGAGTAATGCTACCAGTCTATGTTTGGGTAGTTGAAGTCGCCCAATATAATGGTATTTGGAGAGACCTTCATATTTTCCAGTGTTCTCAGGAAGGCCGAGTGGGGTTCCTGGGTTTGAGAAGGTGGTTTGAAGCAGGATATAAACTGGAAGGCAGTTTTACCCACTGTTAGTTGCACATGGATAGTCTCTGATGCATCGTGCTGTGCCACCAACCTGGAGGTGTGGGTATCTTTGACGAATACTGATACTTCCCCTCCTTTTGTGGTTCAGTCCAAGTTTTGGGGCCAAAAAGCATGGTATGAGGTATAACCTGGTAGTGCTGAGGTGCTCTCAGGAGCCTTGAACCATGTTTCTGTTACTGCACAGATATCGATGTTCTCCATGCTAAGGAGAGTTTTGATTGTGTGCATCTTGAGGTTTAGACTTCTGGTGTTGAGTAGCATTACTCCTAGTTTCTTATCCCTTGTGATACCTATGGAAGTGGGTTTTTCTTTTGAGCCTTGCCTAAAATAGGCACTATGGGGGTAGCAAGAGCCTTTGCCAATATCCGAAAGCCCAGGGGTGACAGGTGCAAGCCATCCCTAGCGAAGCATCGTGGCTTGTCGAGCATGTCATCCCAGGCTGGCAGGCATTGGATCCCCTTTGAATGACACCAATACTTAAGCCAATTGTTGAAATTGATCATCTTGTCTTCATATTGTGGCATCATTCTTGGTGAGGGTAAGATGCTACTCAAGGTCAGGGCCATACCGGCCTGGGCTACATGCTCAGAGAGCTCCTCTATGTCTCTTTTCATGTAGTCCAGGGAGGTACGTCTCAGGTCATTCACACCAGCATGGACAATGACTGAGTCATATTTGTACTTGCCTTGGAGTCACCTGAGTGCTTGTGTTATGTGGCGGATCCTAGCGCCCGACAGGCAGCTCACCGTGACCTTCTCCTTGTTCAGCTTGGTGAGCGGGACGTCAGTGTGCCTGATGATAGAGTCACCTATTACAAGTGTATCAGGTGTGTTGTTTAGCCTTAAGGGCTGTGACTGTTCGGCACACTGGCTTTGTGAGCTATGTGTTGCACTTGTTTTGTTTTGGGGTAGCGTTTGCTTGGGTGTCTGCTTTGGAGGTCTCTGCTGCTTAGGCAGATTTTTATTTAGAGCCTCCGAGTTTGTTTTTGTGTGTTTATGTGTTTGGTTTGCTGTCGTGGTAGGTCTATGTGAGACTGGAATTGTAGTGAGTGTGGTTTCCTTCTCCTCCTGACTGGTTTCGCCAGTACAGAGTTGAGAGAGCTTAGACTCCAGTATGGCTATATGGTTGCATCCCTCACATGTGTTGGAATTTGTTGGGAGGAGGAGAGGGTTGTCTGTGTACATGAGGCAGTTGTAACATTGCCTCAAAATTCCCAGATTCACCAGCTGGACTGGAGAGGAGATTGACAACTGACCTTTGGACATGCTAGAATAGTATTGGGAATTCCTGAGGGTGTAGTGCTTTTAATATTTTAATGCTGACTGATATATATATATATATATATATATATATATATATATATATATATTTATATTATTTATATATACAAACTATTAAAACACCAACAAACAGCACAATAAACACGGCCAGGATCAATCAACAAATCCAATGCACTGTTCAAACTTTGACTTGTTTCAAAATTCATTCAAATCACAAGCAGGTACACAGTTCTTGGTATATACGCTCAAACTGCAAACAGCTGACGATAAGCGATGAACAGCAAAGGCGTACTATCACACTTTTAACTTTCTGGAGCACAGCTTACTAGCTCCGTAACTCCATATCACTCAGGCATGCCATACGCAATATATTTTCTAATGAAGCATATACTTGTGCCAAGCACTAAATAGTACTAAATAATCCATATATTTATTAAAATAACAATAAAGCAATAAAAAGGAGAACATAGGATAAGCGCTTTCGGGTCACCACCATGACCCTTCCTCAGATCCTTTTAACTGATATTACATCATTTCCTTCTTTTAAAAGAGCAGGTTTGCACCAATAAGGCAGTCTATTTCATATTAATGATATTAGATCATTTCCTTCTTTTAAAATAACAGGTTTGCACCAATAAGGCAGTCTTTTACATAGTCACACCTACTCAGACAGGTGTGTCATAAGTGCCTCTTCAGTCTCTACCTTTTCAAGGCGGGTTTCATAGGGAATGCTGTATT